>NC_133211.1:19667508-19742508 GCF_958299795.1 Porites lutea | reverse complement strand
AATCCGATTTCGGATGGCATCGTTTTCGTTTTCACCTAGCTTAATGCGTCAGAGGGCTGCAAAGTCTGAAGCGATACTGGCCTTACTTGATACCCTTCAGGAGCTGCATGTAGAGTGGTAAGCCTGAGTAATTATTGTATTTGATGTTTGTTTTTTATTTCTAATTTAAGAAGTCGACCGTAGTTTATGCGGCTATTTTGTTTACGCACGTTTGTAAGATTTGAGACAATGATCTGACCGAATATCTGGTCTGTTATATTAAAGTGCTACTACGATCAAAATTTAATGTCACGTTTGTCACAAAAACACTTTCTTTTCAGCTTATCAGAAGTGGCTGTACCTGTTTCGGTCATTGAAATGAACTTTGGCGCCCTCTAAGTGAAAATATTGAGCATGAAAATGTAGGTTTTTCGCGTCCGCCATTACAAATTTATGTTCCAGTGACAAAGCTATTGTTCTCTGATTGTGACGTCATTTTCTGAACGCGCCAAGAAAACAAACCTGAACCGTGAGAAAACAGCTAGCGATTCTCAAAGCTTCGCTTGTCTTCGCCCGATTCTGGAATTGTGAAGAAGGAAATAGTACATTACGATGATTCTGTAGAACCAGCACAGACTGAATATGAGAAAGTCAAATACTAAGGGCAGCTAACCTCAGAGAAGGAAAAAAACACAAGTCGTATTTTATGCAGTTTGTGCCGACGGAGATTCGGACTACTGGTAGGTGTATTTCTATAAGTACTAGCTATAATAATAATACACAGGCAAGACGATCGAGAGTCCGCACCAATTTCACCTGCCTTCTAGCCACTCTCGAGTGCTCATTTATCCAAGTGTAGGTAAAGTTTTGCTTTATAGCTCTTCAGGCACAGCAAATTCAGAGATTTCACCTCATCCAACTATTGTCAATGATATCCCCTTGTATTCCCATAACTTTTATAGATAACTTTATGAAATTGTTGTATGCGACGTTTTTTTTTAATTTATTTATTATTCAAACCCAGGTGTGCATTTTTTGGATGCTCTACTGGGACCAGCTTTGAAGCTTTGGCTAGACAAGAAAATATATACAGTGGAAAGGTTACTACAGACATGTTATGATGTCTATATTATCTGGGTGTCCATATTAAGTTAGCTCTCTGGAAAAAAAGTGACAGACACGTGATTTATTTGATATATAGCATAAAGGAACAAGGAGGAAGAAGGGTAGGAACAATGACTGTAGCAAAAAGCCAAGGACGTGAAACTTGTTGAGCAGGAGGCAGAAAATTTATCAAAGGACTGAAAACAGGGGAAGAAAGAAAGATGTATCAAAGTCAAATGTGTCATGCTATTTGGCTGCAGATGTTTTGGTAATAAAATCTTATTAACCCGCACATCATTGTGACTAGAAAAATAGAAAGTGCCTAGGTAACCAGTGTCTGTAAAGCTGGATTAAGAATAAATAGGAATTTCTGATTTAAAACACAGAAAAGTGGTTGTTGTCCACATTAACTACTGTGCTAACTACTGTGCGTACTAAGCCAGTTAATTTTAAAGAAAAAATGTATGCTTTTTCTCAGGACAAACAAAACTGCCTGTTATATATCGGTGTCCAATTAAGTGGGCGTCTGTAGATCATAGAGTACTGGGTTATCACTGCATTAATAAATTATTATTTGCAACTAACTTTATGTATTGAAAAACTAAATGGTTCAGTACATCACTAGGTTACACGATTCTGCTGATAACACAGTGTGCCATAAATTCACTGCCTCTAGAAAGAAGTGTTACACAGTGGAAATTATGTTCATCATGGAGGCCCATCCTTGATTGTGCTCTGTGGGTTTTTCTTGCTGGGTTTTTCCATTGTAAAATATTATTAGAAACTAGCATTTTTAAGAGTTAAAACCCCTAAGAGGGCCTGGGAAGCAGTTTGTAACGTGCGCGGGCTGGTGACCACCTACATTAAGGTGGGGGGTTCAGGGCGGAAAAACGTTCTGCGCAAGCTTCTGCGCATCCCTTACCGCAGGCTCAAGGCGGGCTTTTCTGTGTGCTGACTGTGTTTGTTTGTTGCTGGAGTTCTGAGTGAAATGCTCGAGGTGCGATCGTTACCTCCTTGTAAAGCATTTTTATTTGACATGTTTGCTTTTTTTTTCGTCGCTTGAAAATTACTTTGGATTCAGAACAACCAATGTTAAAGGAAAAACGGATCATTCCGTCAGTCTGAGGTGGAATAAAAGGTTTTGAACATTTCTTAAGAGGCGAGTATTTTTCTGATTGTGCATCCGATTAATATATATATGAGTTGATTTCGCCGGGTTGAATTAAAACCCGCTTGTATTCTCAGTGTGTATTCTGTTGAGTTACGGTTACTGTTTTTTGCATGCCCAGATTTATTACCTTTGCAGAACCAGCTTTATCTTTGTCTTCAGTCAAAGAACCATATTGCTGTAATAACGCATCAGAGTGAACAAAGTTGTGCGCTTATTAAACTTTCTCGGAAATAGAAGGCCAGCAAGCGGCAAGATCATTTTTCTGTTGCTCAAAGCTTGCTCAAGTAATAATAGACAGAGTTTTTTTCATTTTTTATTACATAGTTTTGTTTTCAGTGCACTGTGAAGGTTTCTGTTCTTTATAAGAATAACTTTCAATTTCTGTACGCAAATTGTCCTTTTCACTCGCTGTGAAGTAGAGAACTGCCGGCAGGGACTTCAAAACTATTGAGTCTTTTTCTGTAAACAATTGCTGCAGCTTGATTTGACTGAGGCGAGCAAAACAAACCCTTATGTGCAATTTTCTTTATTTTCTAATGATCGGCTGAGTTTAATTTATGTTATGCGTGTTCAACTTGACAACACAAAGCAAAATTTATATATCTGCGCGAAACGAGCAAGTTTAAAAAACTATAGTTGCTTTGAAACCGATTTTTGGGAAGATTTTACAAGATAAACATTGACCTTTTTTCTGCCCACATATCAACGCAATAACTTCAACATTGAGGATTTTGTTTATATTTTAGTGATCTGCGAAACTAGGAGTGTCCGATCGAGCAAGGGTTTTAAAATATTAGCTCGAATGCGACAAAGTTCAGTGACTTCAAACACATTGTGGGCAAGCGTTAATTTTTTTGGGCAAATCACTGTCCAAAGATATGTTGTTTTTGTGTCCACAGAGGAACTCTGGACCTTATATATCCAGGAACTTCCTTATATGAACACATTTTGTGAATGCATCTCGAAAAAAATCGGACCTACGCATGCACATTTTCAGTACAACGCAAAGAAATTAAAGTCGTTAAAGTCCGTTTTACTACGAGTTATTCTTCGAGAAAATTAAGTAACTACAAGGTTATGACCACAGCTTGCAACTTTTGAAGACAAATTGCCTTTTCTTTCCAGGTTATGAGTGGAAACATTTTAATTTTAGGCAATAAAATATTTGAAATCCCGCCATTTTTTCAAGCCCGGCCAGGGGATCTGGGCAAAAAAGTTCACGCATGCTCATTACGTTTTTCCGCCCCGAAGGTGGGGGGAGGGGAGGGAGGGAGGGAGGGAGAGCAAATTTGGCTGTTCTCTCTTTGTGGCTGTTTAGAACTGTCAGATTACTGAACCTTTATTGAGTCATTGTTGAGCAGAGTCATGTTCATAAATTTCAAGCCGCTGAAAAGTACCTTTCTCCTGCTGTGCGTGATTGCACATGTTGAATCCACCACTAGAAGTTTGCAGATCATGATATTACATTGTAGGTTCCGGTAATGCCTTCATTTTGTCTAGCATGTCATTGAAATGTGCCAGAGACCACATCATCAGCTGATATAATTCGTTTTAAGAAACCGTAGTTCATGGATTAGTCTTCAGATCTAATCAGGAACCTTCATCAAAAAAGACCATTCCGCATTGTTGCAAATGCTACATAGCTTTGCTGGTTTGAAAATGCAGAAATCTAGGACGATTGACTTTTTGAGGCTTACCACGCATCAGACCGATGGTATCAAAACGGACCAATAATAAATTTAGATGCTGGAAGATTCTTATTCCAACAAAGATACTATTCATATGAAAATGTATATTACAATGGAACCTCTATAACTAAGTCCTCGGTCTAACAAACTATTTTTTTTTACTCCAGTATTGGTAAAATATAAGGCAATATGAAAAAGAACCTCGATAAAAGTTAACAAACCTCGTTATAATAAACATATTTTGCCAGTCCCTTGGCCCTTCGTTATATCAAGGTTCCACTGTACTTAATTTTATTTATTTATTTTTCAAAAAGTGGGGAAGCCCCTTTGCCCTGCTTGGGCCCTGCCCTAGCTTGGCTCAGGCTATATAATACCCCTAAAATAGATTATGCTAAATCAGGTAACAAAGTACAATAAAATTGCAGCCTTTAAACAGTATTACAGCCCTTGGCTTGTTTATTGTAATCACTGGTATGACTAAAAAATAATGGATTTGTATATTACACACGGTACGTAAGACCTAAACTTGTCCTCCAGGTTCTTAGCTGGGGTCTCACATTTATCTTGTGATCAACAAGTGTGCAGATCAATTGTTACAGTAGGGTGGACAGTGCCTTTGTATGTGGTAAGGGGCCTTGAAGCTTCCTCATTTATAGGAATAACATTAGTCTATCCCATATTAAAAGATACACCAAGGTTTTTTGAAGTAGCAAGGCTGTACTCTAACAAAAATTGAAAGGAGCCCAGGGCTCCAGACCCGTGAAATCCTGGGTGCCCAGCACATGATTTCTATGAAAAGAATTTCCTAGTTGCCCCGGAACAATAGTTAAGCACCACGGGCCAACTGGGTGCTGGTAGAGCATAACCTTGAGTAGTGAAACATAAAGCAGCAGTGATGAGCAGGGGCCATGAAACTATCTGATACATGTACATAACCCTCAGTTGCAGTCAATATTTCAGTGACCAAACCTTGGTGATTATTCATTTTTAACTTGCAATCTGTCAGCCACATCACTTCAGTGATTCAGTGCATGAGTGCCCCTGTGTTGGAGTTTACATCTCAAATTATGATATACTATAATTATAATTATTATAAGTATTCAATGCGAGATTGCAAAACTTTTCATTATTCACTCAAAAGAATAACAATACACAACATTCAAGATGGGATCACAATTTTATTTTAAAGACCACATCAGTAGATGGTAATAATTCTTGCTGTATTTTACAAAATTGCAAAAACAGTTTTTGCAATAAACTTGTCTGGGCTCTCTTGCTTTAGCTTGTGGTTTGAGCTGACAATGTGTCTGTGCAGTTTAAATCAGGCTCTGAGTTTTGGGAAGTCTAAAATTGACAAAAAGCATACCTTTAATTTGTTTAGCGAGGGTTATGGCGACCAGAATGTTGGAAATACTAAGGAATTTACTGTATATTAAAATATCATACCATTCAGATTGCACCATGATCCTGATAGATTTTAATACTTTATAATAAAAATTTACAAACAGAGCTTTAAAGCTTTTTATAAAAGCTCAAAGGAATATTAATAGTGGTAACAGAAAAAAAATAGTACACTACAAGAGCAAAGTGTGAGCGATAATAGTGTTTACAAAACTAGAGGGCTCTCTGTGATCTGTTGCCTTAGGGCAAATCTTTTTTAAAGTTTCCTAAAAGTTTCGTTGTCGTCGCGTTCCAGTCGAAGAAAGGTCTAAGCAAAAATCACCACCGGCGATATAAATAAACTTAGCGTTGGGGACATTCACTGCAAGTTTTGCGAACTGTAAGCTTACCTCCATGCGCTCCCTCTTTATGCGAAGATTTCTTTCCGGATTCAAGACCTGTGAATTGATCTTTCTTCCATATGCTAGCAAACGATCCAAGTTTAATTTTCCGCCACTGGTTTGCATTGAAAGCCCCGTAAATGCTTTTGCAGCACTCTTCGAAGTTATCTTCGAAGTCATCAAACCGAGAAAACAGCGAAACTGTCCTATTCCTCGAATCTCACATTCAGTTGGTCAGACTCGCGTGCAGCTCAATTCTATCGATTGAAGCGGTTGCTGCACACATACGGAGCCTAATGTAGTAAGATCGAAAGAGTCGCATAGCAAGAACGCATCGAAGTGGGAGGAAAGGGAACATTGTTGAGCAGGGTTCTTGGAAGAAAATTGTCATGCTGTGTGTACTGCGTTAAGTAAATGACGTCACAAAGCAATTGCGTTGCGTACTTGGTAACCAGGCCACAGGAACATAGCGTTTTAATGGCGGACGAAAATTAATGGTTTTTGAGCGCCAAAAAATACCACTTTCCTTAATCGTATGAAGCTATAACTTGCACACCATGTACTTCAAGTACTAAACTGCCAATCCAAAAAAAAAAAAAATGGTAGTCAAAGATTTAATCGTAGTAGCACTTTAAAGCTTACTTTAAAAGCCTTCAGACATTTTCTCACTGCAAATAGAAAGAACACGTTCCAAAGAATATTTAGTTATAATTCTGGCTGTAAAAGAAGCTTTGAGCGACTTTCTTGCCTCGAGTTCGCCTTTGAAAAAAGCAAACACTGGGAAGTCGGCTTAAAACAAAAACTTAAGCTTTAATCTTTAAGACTCAGGTTTTTAGAGACACCTTTAATACTTGTCTTCCTGAATGAGAATTGTTGTCTCTGTATATGTTTCACCGAATTATTTCTTTTTTAATCGCTGTGCCGATTGTTTTCACTCGTTCAATGAACAACGCTTCCCGGAGTACTACTCAAAATGCCGCGCGTTAAACCAGTTCTAAAAATAAAAAATAAACATAATATATTCTTTATTATGTTGGAGCGTAACTGTGTTAATGTTCATTCAAACACTCTCCACAGCTAGCACTGCAAAAGTCAGAACCGGCTGGCCGGATAGGTGATTTTGGAAATTTTTTTTAACGGTTTAGCTAAAGCCCACGCGTGCTTCGATCGTCCTGAATATTGAATGATAGCAATTTGTTTTGCTAAATTGTGAAATACTGCATTCTGTTGTCTGAGGTCTATATGACAAAAACAGTGCCTCATAGTACTGTTTCACCTCAGATGCGATGTATAAATGATATTTAAGGTTGGTTTACACGCACCCAGATTTGTCGGCACGATTTTTTAGAGTAAACTTGTCGAACGAAATAAATTCGGCCGGAATTTTTTCCAGGCCTAATTAACCTACGGTGATCGAGAGCCATTATGGCTCTTAATAAATGTGATCGAAGACGATTGCCAGTTTTTGGGTGTACATATCTGAGGCTATCAACTCGATGTTAGATTTGGTTCACTCTTGGGCTGTTTACAAATTATTTTTCTTTAAAATCACTTAACCTTTCCCTGAAAAGTCACATGAATGTGCTCTAAAGTTAGTTGAATTGTGGAATACAAGTTTATTGTTTGATTTAAATTATAAATGTATTAATGGGAGCCTCGCTTTTAGCCTTGGCTAAATCTATATATTATTGTACATCCATATTTTGATTAATTGACAGTTCTAAAAATAGTGTTTCTGCTGACCAGTATCGCCTGACCGTATCGCGGGATTAGGTATCGACCCACTGAGTTCGAGTGTTTTTTGAAGTTATCCGCTGACAAGTTGCTACTTTTCAATTGATCGCAGGCTCAAGTTCAATTTTTTTAAAATGCATATGAAATAAGTCGTGTTCATGAGCCGAAATTTTGATTTTCGAACTGATCTCGGACACGAAAATTTAACCGGCATTTACATGCAGGGAAGGCAATCGCATTTGACTTTTCCCACTGTCAGGCGTTGATCACGCTCTACGTCCAATTTTTATGTTCTGATTGGCCAAAATTTGACAGGTGAGTTCATGCGAAAAATTTATGCAGCTTCAGGAAACTTGCTTACTGATAGCTGAAGCTGACAGAGTTTTGTGTCATCTTGTGATGTTTTAAACTGTCTTTTTCTACTTGATGTACAAAATGAAATACAGCTGCTATCAAGATTGTTCTGTCATTCATGGCTGGTTCGTTTATTGCACTTTTTGTTGACAAATGCACCGCTTGTCAAAGTCACTGGAAATCCAATTTCGGATGGCATCGTTTTCAAAAATGAGCTTACTCACTTGCCCTTACTTGAGGCGTAAGAGGGTTTTTTTTCGGTTTCCTGAAGTCGAGCGTATGGTTATGCGGCTTAAGTTTATACACGAGCAATGATCTAACCTACAATAGTGTCAGGTTTAAAAAGCCTTTAGACTACCCTGGGTACCAGAGGTTTTCCTCGCGTGCGGCGGGAATTTTCGGTGTTGTCCGTAGGCCGCGCTTTTCGCGCGGGTCACTATAAAAGAGGGTCTCAATGGGGTGGTGGCTTCTACGGTTATTGGCTAAAATTTTGGCCCTTTTAGGGACTGGTCAAAAAGTATAGGGGGGGGGGGGGGTGGGCCGGAGCAGAGAGGGGGTGGGTCATGAGGTTTTGAGCCTTGTGTAAGGGGTGGGTCGTGCAATTTGCAGCTACCCTTAGGGGGTGTGTCACCCTATTTTATTACATAGATAAGCACTAACTGCACTAACGAGACAGTTGACCACACTTGTTTTATAAAACACAGCCAGCTGGAATTATTGCTAAAATACTCACAAACCTGTTGTGCGAGAAAATGCAACGGGTGACAGACCGCACATCCCGTGAACCCTTTGTTAACCTTTTTTTTTTTGGCTCTAACGAGCATGTCCTTTAATGATTTTCCTTTTTTGTAAGGAAATGATTGGTGGTTCTTAAAAAATTTATTAAAGTTATGGTTGGCTTTGTATAAGATTCCATTTTTATTATTTCAGCTTCCTTTTTAGTAGACACTGAGGGTTGGTATTGTGTCACAAATGGCAATAAATCTTTTTCCTCCTTGTAGGTTTTGTTTTAGGAGTTTAGACTCGTTTTTGTGAATTTTATTTCTGATACTAGGTCTTCTATCAAAGTTTGTGGGTAGCCTCCGTCCATCAAGCGTTTTTTGAATTATTTTCCTCAAAGGTTGTTTCTGAGGAGTTTTTTCGTAGGATTCTCAAGGCTTCTCCTTTGACAAATCCTTTTTTAACACTTGGAGGGTGACACGAGGTGAAATGTGTGTGCAAGAAGGTTTCCGTTCATTTAAAATGTGTCTTTGCGTCAAGGATAGATTTTTCTTGAATTTTGTGCCTTTGTATACAACCGTGTCTAAGAACGCTGCATCTCAGTGTCAAATGTTCGGCCATGAATTTAACAGTTGGGTGATGTAAGTTTGCTTGTTCAATGAAGGCTTCGATGTCTGGTTTACTCATGTCCCATAGGGAAAAGACATCGTGTATGTAGCATTTCCAAACTGTTGTTCTAAAGACAGTTTTGCTTAGAGTTGTCGTTTCAATATATGTCATGAAAATATTGGCAAAGGAATCAAAACTGCTGTCTTTGTGCCCATTACAGTTCCATGCTTTTGTAGGTAGTGCTTTCCATTGAAGTGGAAGAAATTTTCTTTGAGGATTAATCTAAGAATTTCCGGCAAGTAATGTTTAGGAATGGGTTGTCTTTGTAGAAATTTTCATATGCGTTGTGACAGACAATTTCAATATACCCTCGTTTTGCTGTATATTTGTGTCAAGACTCATAACGTCCATCGAAACAAGAAATGTTCGGTTTTTCACATTTGTCTTTTCAGTGAAAGGTATGATTTCTGTGATTTTGATATTGGTTGTAGCAGTGTATCAACAAATTTTGTCAAGCACAGAACAAGGTTAGGCCATCCTCTTTTTTTTCTCCTGTAACCGTTTTGGCATTTGTAAAAAAAAAGTAACGACATAGTTACACCATTTTTCACTTGAAATAGTTCTTTTAGTCTGAAAAATGAGCATAGTAACAGCACAGAGAAAAACAAGAACAAAAACATGAACAATTTTCACAGTATATTTTACATTTTGTTAATCCAAATATGTGAATGTTAACTTTTAACGTCGTCCTGGGGTACCAGGGCCCACTATTCCGAGACTTCTTGTGATTTTTTTTAAAGTTTTTTTTTTTTTCAATCCGACCGACCGACCCAATATCAGGAAACGCATTCGACGGTAAACAAAGAGAAAAAAGGGGATGGCCTTATAGAAAACCAAACATCCATGTTTTAACTAGGGGGTGGGTCATGCAATTTCCAACCTTGCTTTAGGGGTGGGTCAGTCATTTTTGTACCGAAGGGAGGGGGTGGGTCATGTGTTTTTTAACAACCACATTTCCAAATGCTCCGGCCCACCCACCCCCCCCTCCTATACTTTTTGACCAGTCCTTAACTCTATGAATCGCACCGCAAATTTGGTGCCTGTCAAAAGTGAGAACCCGTCCGGCTGCCCGAAAAGGTGATCTTGGGGAATTTTTTTATCGTTTTCACTAAAAGCCCATACTTATTACCCTGCCTATCACATAGAAACAGATTTTTCTAACTGAAAAGTCCCGGTATTATGGAATTCTCTTCATGAAAACGTTTTATATACTGTGGTCAATGCTATAATTTGTTGTGCAAAGAAAGCGCGTGCTTCGATCGTCCTGGATATTGAATGAGTGCAATTTGTCTTGCAAAATTGTGAAAAACTGCAGGCCCCAGTTGTTCAAAAGGTGGATAGCGCTATCCACTGGATAAATCTCTATCTAGTGGATAGCGTAATTGGTTTCCCTAATACTTATCCGCTAGATTGTGATTTATCCGATGGATAGCGCTATCCAACGTTTGAACAACCCAGGCCAGAATTATAGGTTTAAATAGGACAAAAAAGGACAAATTCTGTCCGAGGTCTGTATGATAAAAAAGGGGCCTCATAGTACTGTTTACCTGAGACGTGATGAGAAAAAGTATGTTTAAAAGGCTGGTTTACACGCCACCAGATTCGTCGCCAAGATTTACTTGTAAAGTAAACTTGTCGAACACAAAAAATCTAGCCTGATTTTTTATTTTGGCCTCCCTTTTAGACAGAGGATTGTAACGTGTAAATTGGCTGCCACCAAGGACTATCGTGGCGCGTGTGTTTCTTAAAATTATATTTCGGGGTTGTCCAATTATCCATAGTCCCTCAAACGGGGCAATGTTGGAGAGACTGGTGAATGCCACATTATGATACAACGGCTAATGCAAATACAATACATGAATAGGTCAATTTGTTTTCCAGGCCTAATCTACTGTGATCGAACATGATTGCTATTTTTGGGTGCACAAATAAGACTATTAACTTGATGTAAAATTTGTTTCACTCGACCTCTTGGACTGTCAGTATTTTTCTCTAAAATCGCTTAGCCTTTGCCTCAAAAGTCACATGAATGTGCCCTGATCTGTGGATTACAAATTTTTTGTTTGATTCAAATTATGAATTTATTAACAGGAGCTTCACTTTTAGCCCTGGCTAAATCTATATATTATCAGGGTAGAAAATGTTTGATCACGGCAGTAAAAAGATATCAAGGTAGAAAATGTTACATCACGGTAGTAGAAAGATATCAAGGTAGAAAATGTTCCATCACGGTAGTAAAATGATTTCAGGTAGAAAATGTTCTATCACGGTAGTAGAATGAAATGAAGGGTTAACCTCAACTTTAATTAAACAGTTTCAGGTATGGCGCGCCGTTTGTTTCAAAATTATTTGTAAACGGAATGTTTAATGTGGTGTGACATATCCAATAAAATGTTCCCGTGATAGCATCAACTAACCATTGTTATTTTTCACCTTGAGTTTCGTTAGTGTTTAGCAAATTCCTTAACTATGAATTCTTTCCAATAACTACCCCTTTGAGTAGTCACATTCCCAAAATTCCTCTAAAACACCGTAGGTTACCTCAACAATGGATTTATTTATTCCACCCTTTCCGCGAAAAAACTGATTGCCATGAGCCCAATTACGAAGCCCGGGCTTAGTCTGATGTTTAGGATCGATATAAACAACAGTTAGTATAGGTGATGAGGCTAAGGTATGGAAAATTATGCAAATCTGTTTTTCTCTTCAAGGAGATATATTTCTTAGAAACCTGATCTTTCTGGGAATTATACTAGAATCTTCAAAGTAAGGCCCAGTTCAGACGTCGTGCTTCTGCCGTGCCGAACTTAATTGTAATTCGGTTCGATTGTAGCACCGCAGGAAAGCAACTTTGATTCAGACGTCGTGCCAGAGTCGAACCAAATTCAGGATTTACTGATGCCTCGTAACAATTCTCCTTCTAACTCCCCCTGGGAACGCATTCTCGCCAAAATACCTTAATGTAATTTATGAATTTTGCTTAGCGCGGAAGAAGCACGACGTTTGAATCGCTGCCGTGCCAAAGCCGTGTAGCACGGCAGCGCTTGTCGAACTTAATTGCTTGCCGAACTTAATTCAAAAGTTTGATTCAGACGCCGTGCTTCTGCCGTGCTTTTGTCGAACTTAATTCCCGAATTTAGTTCGGCACGGCAGAAGCACGACTTCTGAACTGGGCCTAACTCGTTAAAGCTAAGCACTCACTGAGCTCAACACTTAAAAACACTAATTCGAAAGAAGAACTGACATAGTTAATATGGACGTATTTCATCAAACCATGTGTTAGATTTTAACTGATCCTTGAAGACCCAAACAAGTAAACAGCATTGTAGTGTGTCATCTACACGAATAAATAGGTAAGGCCTGGTTCAGACGCCGCTCCACTCATGAGCCCAACCTAACTGATGAATTAAGTACGGCAAAAGAGCGGCGTCTGAATCAATTTGGTACGACAGTTTTAATTTGGTGCCGCAAAAGCGTTAAGTTCGACAGAGTCTGTCGAACTTTTGTCGAACTTAACCTAGCTTCGACACACGGTACGCCTTCGGAATCAGATGTCGCGCCAATGTCGCTTCAAAGTCGAACTTATTCAGTTAGGTTCGGCACATGAAAACTACGGCGTCTGAACCAGGCCTAAAGCGACCATGCGACAACTAGTTTCAATGTAACGTAGTTCTACTTTGTTCTCAATACAGTAATAAGGCTCAGTTCTTACCCGACAACCATAGCAATGCCTTCGCTTGTCCGTGCAAGATAAAAGCTGCTTGTTGTCAACGACTAAAAGTCGCCATGAAACCCCAATTTATTAGGGAAGGAAGTTTCACCCCTTCCTCGGGTAATCCCCTGAACTGAAACAATTGCCTTTAGTTCTCGAACAAAAAATTTGCAGATCAGCAAAATACTGATATCCAATACAATGAAAACATTTTTATTAATAAACAAAATATGCGGCCGGTCAAAGTATAAAGTGACCTCTAATGAGCTTATTGAGAATCGCGGATTGTATTCTGTTGTAAATATATTCAAAGCATGAATCATAAAAAAAATAATAAATACTTTCAAATACAGCACAAAGCTTGCGTAGGCCTTTGATTCGCAACCAACTTGTCGCGAAGCCAGAATCTTTCCCCGGGGTGAGGAGGGAGGGGGGGGGGTACTCCCCTTTATAAGCCATATAGGTATGTGCCGCCCCAAAGGGTCTAGTTTTTGGGGCCTTCTTGGTTTGAAAACAGATATACACTTTGCCCATTTGGGTCTGGATTCGAGTATGGTTTTCGAGGGAACTACGGGAGCGTACGAACGTGTTTATCGTTACAGTGATTCTAACTGAATGAGGAAGAACAAGAGAGAAGGAGCTCACTCATGATCTCTTGGAAAGAAATAGAAATATGCGAATTCGAAATGCATTTCAAGAAATTCTTTGTTTACGCTCTGGTCTAAGTAATTATGACATAATTTTTGCCTAAAGGCTAGGTCTGAAAACGGGTATGGATTTTTGAGATCACGCCTAAAAACGGGTTTGGGCAGGGGAAAATGATATTTTTTGGTCTGAAATAGAAAACCAGGGGGCACAACCCCACCAAAAATTTTCGGGAGTACCCTTCCCTCTGAAATCGTTCCAAAGAAGTCTGCCATGATGCGCATGATTTGAAGGTCACATGAAGACGAGGCTTTGGTTCAAACGCTCCATCCCTATGCATAGGGATCAAATTCCTCGGGAGACTCTGATTATCAAATCCCCCCCCGGGACGGCGAAGATGTCAAGTGCCGGGGTATTTGATCGATACAAAGTTGTCCTCTATGCATGAATTTATCAATCTCGTCACGCGATCTTTTCGTGAAGAACGGGAATCCTCCTGCGTGAAGGGATTTTGAGAAATTATCAGGCTAGCCTCCCAAAAAGATCTAACGAAAGGAGGGAAAATCATTTCCTAACCTGCCAGCAATGATAAAGACTTCCAGCATGCACACTGAGAAAAGCCGATCGATAGAATTTCCGTCGAATTCCCAGAAAAAAACCAACATTCATTCCCCAACAACCCCTTCACGGTCGTATTGTGCTCTTTAATACTTCAACGATGCATAAGGAACTACTACTCTCTACTACTATACAGTCGAAACTCCAATGTAAATGCCCCTCCAAGAGTAAAGGGGGGGGGGAGGGCACTCAAGGAAAGTTTTGGTAAAGGTGTACTGCCTTTAAGCCCTGATCCTGTTTGAAACAAAATAGTTTATTTCGCTACCCTGCTTTAGAGTAGCCTGCGAGAGCATCTGTTTTTTTGGTTTTAGTTTCTAATTTCACCAGCCGAGAAAAAATTTCCGTGACGTCAGCTGTTAGTGACCAATCACAATTCACCTTGCGTATTCGAAGAAGTAATGTCCTGTGTGCGAGTTTTCTGTGGATCTCGCGCAAACGCGAAAAATATAGACTGCGAGCAGTCTCTTATTAGACAGCGAGCAGTCTCTTATTTTTCTTTGCAAAGTTACTGCACGCGAAACCTAAGCACGCGAGCGGCAAAGCCGCGAGCCGCGAGAAACGAGGGCGTAAGTCTCGTCTGGTCTCAATCCCTTATTGTAATAATAACGTCGTGGTTTGCAATCGCGCTGGATGAGATAAGAACTAGACGGATTTTAAGGGAAAAGGCGGACTGCAAGCAGTCTACGGAAAATATGGCGGAAGATGCGTTGAGGAAAGAGTGGGAAGTTTTCGGGTCGGAAAGACTCAGCAAGCATCAAGAGGAACCCTTGCGACTTCTCGGTTAAATCAAAGAGCTATGTTTTCGTGAATCTAGCTTCCAACTGGTTTCTTAAAGTCTAGTATTTCAGGCTTCGTCTATTGTGTATTCTTTTGTGGAACTAACACACTAGGCTATAGCGTGTGTACAGCCGCCCTTTTTCTAGCCTGGGAACCGCAGAAGTATTTTTTTTCCTCAGAACGACGCGTTTACGGATCGTGGGACTGAGTGATGAAATAAGCACTAAGAGGATTGCCTACGGAGTCAATGATTTATCACACCTTGTTCTTTTGATCATATTCAAAACGTTAAACGTCCTAATGACGGTAGACGCATGATGCCGTTAGTTGCTTCTGTTCCCTGAGGTTCCTCGCAAAGGCCTACATCACACACATAGTTTAAGAAGCCGTTGCTTCACAAAGCAGCCAGCTATTAAACGTCACAGGAAACCTCGTTATAGTTGCGAAATTCACGTTCCAAATCGTATTTGGTAACTCTCGTTAAAATCCAAGACACGCCAGCACGCGAGGTCACGATGAGTCACTCGATCGAGCTGCATTCTATCCTTTGATCTAAATGGCGAACATCAAAACAAAAGGTCTTACGTTACGGAAATCGTTTTGTCGCTCGTGTTCGCAGACGTTATTTTTCGGAGGGAGAGAAACGACGACCGGAAATACGTCTGCGGTTCGCAGGTTACCTTTATAGAAGAGACCATATTTTATTATTATTCTAATTTATTTCGTTCTAATTACAGACATAAGTTATTTTCATGCAAAATAACACGTTTCTGTAAACTATTTTTTTCCTTTTTGTGGCGTTTACTTGCATAAGAAAGCATAAGATTAAAAAGCTTTATTACTGAGAAGCTACTTTGAGAAGTCACCGTAAAATTCCGATTACAACTTCGTAGAAGCGTTTGGGTGGGGTGGAAAATGAGAAGAGTAAGGGGCGTGGAGGTGGTAGGGGCTAGTGTGGGATTCAGGGCGGAAAAACATAATGAGCATGCGTGAACTTTTTTGCCCAGATCCCCTGGCCGAGCTTGAAAAAATGGCGGGATTTCAAATATTTCATTGCCTAAAAATAAAATGTTTCCACTCATAACCTGGAAAGAACAGGCAATTTGTCTTCAAAAGTTGCAAGCTGTGGTCATAACCTTGTAGTTACTTAATTTTCTCGAAGAATAACTCATAGTAAAACGGACTTTAACGACTTTAATTTCCTTGCGTTGTACTGAAAATGTGCATGCGTAGGTCCGATTTTTTTCGAGACGCATTCACAAAATGTGTTCATATAAGGAAGTTCCTGGATATATAAGGTCCAGAGTTCCTCTGTGGACACAAAAACAACATATCTTTGGACAGTGATTTGCCCAAAAAAATTAACGCTTGCCCACAATGTGTTTGAAGTCACTGAACGTTGTCGCACTCGAGCTGATATTTTAAAACCCTCGCTCGATCGGACACTCGTAGTTTCGCAGATCACTAAAATATAAACAAAATCCTCAATGTAGAAGTTATTTCGTTGATATGTGGGCAGAAAAAAGGTCAATGTTTCTCTTGTAAAATCTTCCCAAAAATCGGTTTCAAAGCAACTACAGTTTTTTAAACTTGCTCGTTTCGCGTAGATATATAAATTTTGCTTTGTGTTGTCAAGTTGAACACGCATAGCATAAATTAAACTCAGCCGATCATTAGAGAATACAGAAAAAAGGGTTTGTTTTGCTCGCCTCAGTCAAATCAAGCCGCAGCAATTGTTTACAGAAAAAGAGTCAATTGTTTTGAAGTCCCTGCCGGCAGTTCTCTACTTCACAGCGAGTGAAAAGGACAATTTGCGTACAGAAATTGAAAGTTATTCTTATAAAGAACAGAAACCTTCACAGTGCACTGGAAAACAAAACTATGTAATGAAAAATGAAAAAAAACTCTGTCTATTATTACTTGAGCAAGCTTTGAGAAAAATGATCTTGAGTAAACTTGCTGGCCTTCTTCTATTTCCGAGAAAGTTTAATAAGCGCACAAGTTTGTTCACTCTGATGCGTTATAACAGCAATATGTTTCTTTGACTGAAGACAAAGATAAAGCTGGTTCTGCAAAGGTAATAAATCTGGGCATGTAAAAAACAGTAACCGTAACTCAACAGAATACACACTGAGAATACAAGCGGGTTTTAATTCAACCAGGCGAAATCAACTCATAAATTAATCGGATGCACAATCAGAAAAATACTCGCCTCTTAAGAAATGTTCAAAACCTTTTATTCCACCTCAGACTGACGGAATGATCCGTTTTTCCTTTAACATTGGTTACTCTGAATCCAAAATAAATTTTCAAGCGACGAAAAAAAAGCAAACATGTCAAATAAAAATGCTTTACAAGGAGGTAACGATCGCACCTCGTGCATTTCACTCAGAACTCCAGCAACAAACAAACACAGTCAGCACACAGAAAAGCCCGCCTTGAGCCTGCGGTAAGGGATGCGCAGAAGCTTGCGCAGAACGTTTTTCCGCCCTGAAAGTGTGGGACCAAACGGATAATAAAAAAATGCCGTGAGCTTAAAACAAACACATTATTAAACATCCTACTATGATATATGCTCGGCACATAACCTACGAGCACGCTCTTGGAATATGTTTGTGGGGGGAGGCAGGGAGGGCGATGAATCGGAGGTGGAAGAGAGAGAAAACGGACACAAAGATCTTTAACTCCTGCACGCGGGTTACCCGGTACCGAGAACTAAAAAAGAAGAAAAAGAGGGATTATAACCGATGAGTGTGGTGAGGAGAGGGGTGGACTTATAGGAGGGTTCTTTTATTTGTACTTACTGATTACAATGAACGGTTGACGGGCCTGTATCTAGAGCCAAGGGGAGTTATAACCTGAAATTCTACGATATTACTATTCACAGTTTTGAGCAAACATGTTAATCTCCCGCGGGAGCTCCAAATTTTCTTGGGTCAGACTTTGCATAAATGCCTTCTCCAGGTTTTCGATACACGACTTGTACCACAACAAAAGCAATGCCACTTGCCACCGTTACATTATGTCCGAGCGCTCTTAAGCCATCTTGTATATCCTCAGGAAGACGATAATCTTTGTTGTTTTCAACTTCTACATCCATTTTTGGTACAAGTTCTTCGTGAATTCGAGGATCGTCCACTGCCTGTGATATGTTCCTTCCAAACCAAAACATGTTCATCAACACCTATACATGATAAGCAAACCGTCCCTGAGCGTGAACTGAGCAATTTACCTCTTACTCGGCATAAATATTAGAGAGATAGGATTTAATAATTCGTACAACTACAAAGAGCGTAGGGCCTAAGAATTAACAGGAGTTGTTAGAACGAGGGATGATTTCTTGGTTTTTCATAGAGAGGTGGGGTTTTATGTCTAACAGGAGGGCCGGGCACGGAATTTATACCCCCAAACCACACATCGTCCTTTCGTCTTACACCCATGCAACTTAACATTGCGAGTAAATTTGGGATACAAATGGGGGGAGGATGGATTGGCTCTTTCACCCTAATAGCCGTAGGCCACCCCCTAGTCTGCGTCACAGACAGTCTAAACCCCTGATAAAGAGGACTGTATCGAGTTAGGGGACCGTGCAATAATTAGCGGGAGGGGTCTGGAAAACCAGATAGGGGGGCATTAAGTAAAAATAATGCCAAGATATGGGGACTCAAATTAAAATTGATCTTATCACAGGAGGGCCATAACTTTCATTTTACGTCACGTGCCTTTGCATTGAACTGTAAAAACAATTCCACATGCATTGTAAAACAGGAATGTACTCTCAATGCTCAATGTTCTTAGAAAATGTGAAGTTTATATTAAAAAATGTTATCACATTTTAGACATGTTACCAGATTTTTTAGTCCTTGCAAAAGAATTGATTTTTGTCCTAAAATTTCCATAATCCTAGTATCCATTACAAGGCCAAATTCAACTGAAAACATAACTTGCAGCAACATCTATAATTGTCCCAAACAAACCATTTGTACGTAGATACTGCCCTATAAGACAGTTGTAAGTTCATTCACCCTCAGGTGCAGAAGTCCCAGACAACCTCCTTCAGCAAGGGGGGCTCCTCCCAGGGAACAGAAAATGCGGCATGCTCTTTTTCTTCTATTTTCACAAGCTGCGAGCTTCCTCTTTTTCCCTTTTTTTCTCAGCTTTTTCCTTTTCTTGCTTCAGATGTTGTGGCCCTGGCGCCAATTTCATATTCGCCTTATATTTAGCCATCACTCTGTCCAAGTCCTCAACAAGATGTAACACATCCTTTTTGAACGCCAGACTTAATATAATGTCGTTTCTCATTGTTGAAATTGTCAAGGCAATTTAGGCCAGTCTAAGGTTTGCCACCCTCCGTAAATAGGCTGTCATCATGTTTAGTTCTGTTTTCTGTCATCGCATGAAGCTTATCCAAGATGCAATTCGCCTCCCTCTTGCATGGCCTTATGATGCAGTCATCATGGGGCTTTGGCTTGTACTCCTCTCGGAGAAACCTTCCAGCACAAGCAGGGTTGTCGGACAACAAACAGCGAAGACGGTTTTCAAGCTTTTCAACGTCCACAGTTACATTATATTTGGTTTGGGAGGAGGTGGGGTATTAAAAATTATCAAGAGATCAAGAGAGGGGCTGAACTAATTCTGCTTTTGCGAAAGGGGGGGGGTCATGACATAATAAATTTCCCCTTTGAAGCTCATTTCTCAGTCCCACTCCTGATAATTATTGCATACTCCCTCAGCTTATATTTATGCTGTAGGTCTCGCTTGACAGACCGCAACGCATGCCTGACTACTATATTTCATCCCGTCCCAATTATCCTCTGTTCTCATAATCAAAGATTGCGGAAGAAAAGGTACTGAGAGACTAACAGGTTCTTAATTTTCAGGTTCTTGCTCACGGGTTTTTACTGCATCTTACGTAGAGCGACATGGGAGCGGGGGAGGTGGGGGGGGGGCTTGGCTTTATGTTTGCTGGGTATGTGCCGCTGTCCTCTGAGAACCCCTACCCCGTTATAGTCTATTCGGTGGGCAATTATAGACCCCATCTTAGTCACTTTTGGTCAAAACTGCCAAATGTGTAATTTTCGCTATCCCAACTTTTAGTTAGCCACTTTCTATTTATGTTTCTACCTTATCAATACTTTAAATAGGTCATCCTAAAATAAACTGACCCATTTTTTTAAAGTGAATGAAGAATACGTTACTTTTCGCCTACAGTACAAACATTCTGGTACGTTTGCTAGCGGTAAATATGAAGACTGAACTTTCTTACCCCAAAAATCCGAAAATGTGCGACCCCATTGTAGTAACTCCATTGAAAATGCAACCCCATTATAGTCAATCCAGTCGTGAAAATGCGACCCCATCCAGCGGCACATCCTCAGTAGCCTCTTATAAGGAAGTACCCCCGAGGGTTTATTCCCCTTAAAACATTTATAGTAATTCCTTTTTTTTCATACCAGTGATACAGCCGTGGTGATCTTTTTCCCGCCAGAGGCACCAATTACAAGCTGTACGTCACTGTTATTGTCCGTTAAAATTGTGGCGGACAAGGACGAGAATGGCCGCTTGCCAGGCTCGGGAAAATTAACCTCAGATGGATAAACGCCATCAATCTTGATCTTCGTATCGTTAGGAGTATCAAAATCTGCCATCTGATTATTGTATATAATCCCCGTGAGGTTGGATCGAAACTTGCATCCAAATCTGTCAAGATACACGTCATGTTCGTGAACACTTTTCTCACAACGCTACTCTCCTGGTGTACCATACTACATAGAAATTGTCATTATATGGTCAATTGCTCTTAGAGTGGCACCTTTGGGACCCGCTCTCCGTAGGAGTCTGCACTTTTTGAGAGATGTCCATCTTGTAGAGAGTCCACTAAAAGGAGTAAGAAAAGGCAGGGACCAACTCTAGATTCATTTTGTTAATAGTGCCAATTCACTTCCTGAAGTACTATGGAACTTTGTGTCACAAAGAAATTACTTGTAAACGGCAAAATCACTGCTTCTTGTTCAACAAATATACTTATCACGACAGACACCTCACTAAAAACGGACGCCAGCTGGAGTTGGTCCCTGTTTTACTTTACTCTCTTTAGTTGACGCTCTTTTAGGTGAACACCTCTCTAAGAGGGACATCTGCTCAGTTCCGGTCAGGTGTCCGTCTTAAGTCAGAACTGGCCGGCCAGACAATGGACGGACCGGTCATTTTGAAAATGAAACAGGCTTTTTCCAAGAGTTTTGGATGAAAAACGATTTTCGGCTTCGTGGATACTGTTTAGGATTTGACTGATCTGGCGTGATAGCTTTGATTAAAAGTGAAATTCTCATTACGACGGGAATGGTCTGGCAGGTCAGTTCCGACAAATGGAAAGCGGCCTTTGAGGGAGTTGACTGTAGGCGTTAAGTCTAGTTAAGGTACACGAGGATAGAAACCGCACTATGAACTTATTCCATATTAATATTAATATTAATATTAATATCGATATTGATATTAATAAATATTAATATTAATATAGAATAAGTTACATCATATGTTTCAAGTAGAAGGTACTTCATTGGGTTTGAGCATACATCTCTTTAAAGATGCAAAAGGGAATCACACTCCTGATTGCTCAGACCGAGGTTATTATATTGCCATAACATTTCATGCACAGCTCATGTAAGTGAGTCGTGTCGATCGATTCTTAATGGAACACTGACGGGTGCAGCCCAGGAACGCTTACCATTTGTACGGAAAACCTGGAAATTCCAGGGAGAATTCAAATGGAACGGTTCATCCCGGTGGAAATTTTCCGAAAAAAAAAAGTAATACCTTTCGAGGTATAACACTTTTGCCGTTTTTACCGAAACTACCGAAGTTTTCTGTACCATTTGTTTGGATTACTAGTGCCAGGCTTCAAGTTCAGAGAAAGCGAAAAATTTACCGGTATTTTGTCAACGGTACAACTCAATCCCGTTCCTGTTTTCGGTGCAAAAAAAATACCAGTGCCATTTGACGGAAATTTTCCACCAAATGGTAAGCGCTCCAGATCATCCGTGCGAGATTGCCTCATGCATTGTGCGGTCTACCTCTACGCCTGTTATATCACTTCATTTATCATACATCTCATACAGACAGCTCGCAAATGGACCCATAAGAGCAGCTAGTGGCGCCATCGTATGCTGACGTTCAAGCTTACTGTTCATGTATAATGTAAAGAGGACACCTCTTGTCCTCTCATCCGCGACATTAACATGATTACATTGCATTGCATTGCAATGCGTTGCGTCTCGTTGCAGTGCAATGTATTACACTTGATTACATTGCACTGCACTGTAGAACATGAGATGACGTAAATCTAAATTGCATAGAGAGAAGTGTGACGTCACAAAAATTTAAATTTCTGAAATTATGGGATTGGAAGCATGTTCAGAGAAAAAAAGACGAAAAAAGCTCCCTTGCCAAAAATCAGGCTGTTAGTGACAATTGCTGGTTTTCACTTGACGTCACTAAAATTGAAACTAAAAAAATTTCGATCCTACCGAGATTTTACTTTCACGATGCATTAGAGCAGCTGAAAACTAATTTTCATGCAAATTTTGGCTTCAAAAGTGTTCTTGGTTTTGTGATAGAGTACGCTTGAATTTCTAAGCTTTTGCGCGACGCGGAAGTTACATGACGGCCAAGAGAGCTGTCATGTAGGTTAAAAAAATGACTTATTTCGGGACATTTTGCTATCTAAACAGTTCATGTATAAGGAAACAGTATTACTTTAATGTTTATGAGTTTCTCGAAGAATAAATTCACGCTTTTGTGGCAAAACTCGGTAACACATGTTTCTGCTGGTTTCCGTTTGCCATGTTGGAGCTCATCCAGGTGAGCACCAGCATGGCGTCTCCATACAAATCTCTATAAGTTTGGGTAAAACATTTCTTCCGATAACTCGTATGCGAAATATTCCTCTGATCTGAATCTTGGCGAGGGTCTTTGTATATGTACCTCCTTTCATTTCCCAGATTCTGGACTTTATCTATTGAACGGTTTTGATTTTTATTTTGATCTATTTTGAATAACGTGACACTGAAAACCAGCAATAGGTGGGGAGATATAAGCACGGTTTTGCTCTGATGACTCCACACAAATACATCTAAAACTGGCTTGGATCGTAAAGTTTACGATCCTGGGCCCGGTTGCATAAAACGCCCGTAACAGTTACGGGTATACGTACGTGTACTCGTAACTTGAGTTGCAGTAAATCGTTTACGTGGTCCACTTAGGGGTTTCACTTAAGTGGCTGCACTTACGATTTTCGTAAGTATCCACTTAAGTGTCATTTATGCAACAGAAATTGCGGGTGTTGCATAAAACCTTTTTTACGGGAAAATTAGTACTTAAATTTACGGGACCTATGTAGGTCCCGTATCCTTACTGTTTTTACTAAAGTTAACGAGATCTTTTACCGAGAAGTGAAAAAAAATTGTTTTTTCTTTACGTTATTCCGTTCTAATGCGCTTTGTTAACCTCTGATGTACAATTTAAAGCCGTCGTTAAGAAAAAAGAAGAACAACAAACATTTCCAGGAGATATTGAAGTAAAATAACGATTTCATGTAAACTTTATTTGAATGAGAGGCTTAAAAAGTGTTCGAAACAACTTGACACTTTCTTTACACTCACCGATGGTTAACTTATTTTAAAGAAATAGAGTGAGTCAAATTAATAATTAAAAGTACTATAACAAAGTTACGTGTGCCCTGAAGTTAGCCCGTAAGTTACCACGTAAAACAGAAACTTACGAGAGTGCTAAGTGTGTTCCATGCAACACCCGTAAGTGTACCCATAACGGATTCTTAAGTGACCTACTTAAGTGGGCACTTAAGTGCAGGTTTTATGCAACCGGGCCCTGGGCTCGGTTGCATAAAACGTCCGTAACAACTACGGGTACACGTACGTGCAATCGTAACTTAAGTCAGATGCATGAAATCACTTAAGTGGTCCACTTAGGGAATTCACTTAAGTGGTTGCACTTACGATTTTCGTAAGTGTTCACTTAAGTGTCGTTTATGCAACAGAAATTACGGGTGTTGCATAAAACTTTTTTAAGGCTAGGGAAAAATAGCACGTAAATTTACGGGACCTATGTGGGTCCCGTATCGTTACTGTTTTTACTAAAGTTAACGAGATCTTTTACTGAGAAGTGAAAAACAGTAATTTTCCTTCACGTAATTCGTTCTAATGCGTTTTCTGATGTACACTTTAAAGCCGACGTTGTGAAAAGATTAAGAAGAAGAATTATCATTTTCAGTAGACATCGACGAAAAAAAAAACGATTGCATGCAAATTTCATTTTTTGGAGAGGCTTAAAAGTGTTCGAAACGACTTAAAACTTTCTTTACACTCATCGATAGTTACCTTTAAAAAAAAAGAGTCAGTCATTAATAAAGTAATATATCAAAGTTACGTGTGCCTTTAAGTGAGCCCGTAAGTTACCAAGTAAAACAGTATCTTACGAGAGTGCTAAGTGCGTTTCATGCAACACCCGTAAGTGTACCCATAACGGATTCGTAAGTGACCTACTTAAGTGGGCACTTAAGTGTAGGTTTTATGCAACCGGGCCCTGGGCTTCTTCCTCCTGTTAATTGACTTTTCATTCTTTTGAGTGAGGATTTGTTAAAAACAGCTTTCTAGCTTCAGTTTTCTTTCACTAAATTACGTGAAAGGTAACAAAACGAAATTTTAATGCAGTAACTTTTTTAATACCTTATGTATTTTTTTATTCATGTGGGGGGGGGGGGGGGGGCTTCCAAAAAATTACTCTCATGAGTGGGGGGGGGGGGCATGCGAAAAAAATCGTCACAGAAACTGCGTCACCGTTTTTGGCCAAAACAGCCAGGTGTGTGGTGCCATGATCTTCATCAGAGTAGAAGCGGGCGTAATAAGACACGTTGTTGTAGGTTCCGTTGTCTTTAATTTTTTGACGCAAGTCGTCGCCCAACTGTTGTTCTATCATCTTTTGCGTAATCTGAAAAGAAAGTAGAGGAGAAAATTTCAGACATAAAATTCCTAGAGCTTAAAAGAGGCCCTTTTAGGGGGGTCTTATTATCCCTTATCACTGTAACTCTCAGAACAGATATCCCTTCTTCCAAACAGTTCCAAAAGTGTTATCCTTAACAGGGGCAGGTGCTGGGAGAACTTGCCCTTCTCCCCGCACTTTTTTGCGTCAAATAACGAAAAATGTTTGCCAAAACTTTTTAGTTGCATTCATGGACGAGAATAAAGAAGATATAAATGTAGCTGAAAAGATGCAAGAACTATCGTCATTGTTACGGCAGCGGTGCATTGTACAGGCCTGATTAATCCGTTTCCAGAAGCGAATTTTTGCGCGCGTTTGCGGCGAGGCTCTTTGCGCGAGAGCTAACTAAGACAGAGCCAAGACGATCAGTGCGTTCATTACACAAGCCCCCGGAAATTGTTGCATTATAAAGATTGCCAAAAGAACTTGCGCCTAAAATCGCTTCTGCATCAGCCGCTAAAACTTCTTTTTTAAAACTAAAGCAGCCAAAGTCGCACGAAATTGCTCTTTACAGAGCAAGTTATCTTTGGCCCGCCCCCTTGTTCGAAGGGTATTTGACTAACGGACCTCTCGCGGGAAATAAGTAGTCTTTTCGCTTCTTATTTTAAAAAACAGAAGGAGTTCATCGATTTTTTAAAACAGTTATTGAGTCCACACTATACGCGATTTCGTTTTGATCCACTTTCAAGAGCGTTTTCAAATCGATGCGTTTTCGCTGAAAACGCTCAATGAATAAGTGTGAATTAAAAGGTGACATAGTTCAATATGGACATAGTTACCATGCAGCCATTGTCTCGTGGGTTTTGCAAATATGATAAAAATGTTCTTCACAGTGTATTTATAAGCGAGAGGGCCAGCCCGCCTGCTTATATAAAGCGGATCAGCCCGGCTTACTGGGCCGGCTCACCTCACATAAACAGGCCCTAAGGTGTAACCAGAAGAAAGGGTGGAAAAAATTATCTTTCACTTACCTCGCCTATAGTCTTATCCATATTAAAAGCAGGATCACCAAGTCGACTTCGCCAAGCATAACCAAACTTGAAAGCTTCAATGATCCTGTGATATGTTAACACGGAGGCATTTGTGCCATTACGGGCCGAGGAAGTCATATTGTAACCTGTAAAATAAAGCTCTTCTACTTTAAATAAGTGTAAAATAATTGTTTCAGCCACCCGTATAACTTGCTGATGAATGAATTTTCCCTTGCAGGAATCTTTGCTATACAACTACACAGTGAAGAAACCTGTCGTTAGCGGGCACCAACCCCCTTAGTTCTCCCTGTAGGCTCATTTTCATTTAAGCAAATGAATGATGCCGTTGTTGATGATTGACGATGAACAAATGAAAAAAGTAACCATTTAGAGGCAACGCATCAACTGAGTGGTACTTCGTCTACTTGATTCCTGATCGAATTGGAATTTGGAAATGTTGGTTTCAGAAGAAAGGAGACAACCGTAGTACCCGGAGAAAAACCTCTCGGAGCAAAGGAGAGAACGAACAAAAAGTCAACCGACATATGGCGCGACGCCGGAATTTGAACCCAGGCCACATTGGTGGGAGGCGAGTGCTGTCACCACTGCTCCACCCTTACTCCCCGCATGATAATGATGATGATGATGATGGTGATGATGATGATGATGATGATGATGATGATGATGATGATGATGATGATGATGATGATGATAGCCAGCGAGAAAGCTCTCCGAGAGTTTACTCGAAGGCTGTGATGATGATGAGGGGCAGGAGAAGAGAACACCTACCTACCTTTCAGTATATTTAAGATGAGACCTAATACAGCGCCACTTGTAGGGGGAGGAGTAAGGAGCATTTTCATCCCCGCTAGTTCACTTTCTAGTGGCTCCCTGATCACTGTCTGGTAGTTCCTCAGATCTTGTTCAGTGACCTGTCCCTTTCTTTCCTGGTATCGGGGGATACGTATTCTTATATCTCCAGAGATCATCTTAGCCAGAGACCCATTATAAAAAGAATAGGGATCATCTCGAATTTTTTGTAGTGTCATCGCGTACTTTTCGTTTTTGATTATAGTACCCTTTTTATAAGGCTTGCTATTTTTGTCCAAGAGAAGTTCCCTGAAATGTCACAATAAATAGCAATAAAGAGAAAATTACGGCAGTGTTAAATAAGGCACTTTTCTAATACCTCATACTCTGTTTACAGGCAGCAGTTAAAGCACTACGAACGAGTATCATGAAGATATTATATTATGATCTCCCCCTAGGCTACATGTACAGATTATAACTCATTCAAGACATTTAAGGATAGTACACTAGGGACCTTCATTGCCTGGGACTTGTTATGCCCCTTGCGAATGTTCTTTTACGTCCTACAGAGTCAAATCAAAGAAGTTCTGTGCGACTGGGAGCCCCATGGGAGTACTAGCTCCCTATAATGTCCGGCCCGTACGGGGAGGCTCCACCTAAAAGGGGTACCTTTTCCAGGCTTCATGTGTATAAAGGGGTAGAGATGTCACTAGCTGAAATATATGAAAGGGTTGGGAGGTCTGTCATTTCGGTCTGTAAAAAGGCCCAAAAGGGCTAACAGATGAATTTAACAGCTGTGAAAGAGTCGAGAAAACGTTATGGTCTTGTAATTTATTCACATTTAAGAGACAGTGCATTTACAGCAGCTGAAAGGAAAGCAAAGTTTAAACTATTGTAGGTATGTAAAAGGGATCAGTACCATTTGACAATAGAAGGTATACGAAAGAGTTCCTTTTCTGTCAAAAATGGCATACAAAAGGGTGAGGGGTTAGCACTCGGGGCGGAATCTCACCGTATAATACTTTCTCGAGTATCCCCTGGGCCAGGAGCCTACCACGGTTCAGTTTCAAGTATCCCAATGAACCCAAAATATTTTGAAAAAGGATACCCGACACGACTCTAAAACCTCAGGCGCAGTTAAAAGCCAAAAAAAAAAACAAAAAAAACAAAATGTGATGAAATGATAGCTATTGCTCACCTTAATCCCGGATCCTTTTTTATTCTCTGTACCATATGGTATTCAAGGCATCGGCCACTGCGGTGCTTATTTCAAATCCTTCTCTGGCTAAGTTAATGGCAGGTTGGACCAGATCTTTCCAAGGTAACCAACCGTATTCCTCCCAAGGTCGGTATAGGCCGTTAACCTCTCCAGGAACAGCGATGGCAAGACCGCCTAGAGGAAAACAATTGCTGGTTTTCAGTAGCCTGCGTAGCAAGCGTTTCCGCTTGGTTTGGGTGCAAAGAAAGACCGAGGTCGAGGAACGGGATTCTTGGCACTGACCGCGCGAGAAATGAAACGAGTGACTCTTGTTCTTCGTTCTTTACTCCTAAACCGCACAGAAACGCTTGCTACGCAGGCTAGGTTTTCAGTGTCACGCCATACAAAACTGATCAAAAAATAAATAAATAAAAAAATAAAAAAAATAATAATAATAAAGACCGTTCGATAGATAAAGTCCGAAATCTGGGAAATAAAAGAAGGTAAATACACAAAGACCCCCGCCAAGATTCAGGTCAGAGGAATATTCCGTATACGAGATATCTGAAGAAATGTTTTACCCAAATTTATAGAGATTTGTATGGAGCCGCCATGCTGGTGCCCACCTGGATGAGCACCAACATGGCGGACGGAAACCAACAAAAACATCTGTTACCAAGTTTTGGTACAAAAGCGTGAATTTTTTCCTCGAGGAACTCATAAACATTAACGTAATACTTTTTCTAAAAGATGAACTGTTAAGATAACAAAATTCCCCGAAGTACGTCACCTTTTTAACGTACATGACAGCTGTCTCGGCCGTCATGTAAATGCCACGTCACGCAAAAGCTTAGAAATTCAAGCGTACTATATTACAAAACCATGAACCCTTTTGAAGCGAAAATTTGTACGAAAATTAGTTCTTAGGTGCTCTAATACACCATGAAAGTAAAATCTCAGTAGGATCGATAGTTTTGTAGTTTGAATTTTAGTGACGTCATGTGAAAACCAACAATATTCCTGAGCGATGCACGTTAACCAAAGTAAACGTTTTACATTGTTGGGCAGCGATTTTTACCAAATTTTCTGGCAAATCGTCTCAACAAGAGTAAAGATACTTAGCAAGAAGACCCATTTGGTAGCATCGAGTCAAAGTAAAAGGGAAAAGGTATCACTTCCGGTTGACGTACATCAGTTCCAAAAACGTCTTTTATTATAATTCCAGCACGACACTGTGAGCAAGCACTCCAATCAAACGGCGGGAAAAACGTGTCTCGGAGGCGCCAAGCTCTCACAGCTCTAATCTCTTGAATTTGCCATGCACCCCTTTCGCGTGTAGCTGTTGGGTGACATCGATCTCCGCCACGATAACCTGAACTATTATTGCAATAGAGGGAAATAGACATGCGGCCCCTGTTCAAACAGATCGAGATTTTTTTTCCTGGTATACTGACTACATATTTCAATTGTAAGTACTTTAATTTCTATACTATACTAGGATGCCTCCTCGGGATTTTGCCTTCTGGGCGAAATCCCTCCGGGGGCAAAAACGAAAAAGAAAAATGGCACTTACCATATTTGGACATGTTTTTCCCTGATTCGGTTGGTGGAAACATATCAGACGTTGTCGCTGCAGGAGCAGTTTCCCTAAAGTCGATGACTTTAGCTTTCTTGAGTTTTCGAATATAAACCAGCATCACTCCACCGCCACCAACTCCAGACGACTGCATGTTTATAACTCCCAGACAGAACATAGCGGCAATGGCGGCGTCTACGGCCGAACCGTTTGCGTTCAGAATATTATTGCCAATTTCGGAGCATTTGTCAGTGTCCGTAGCAACTGCCTGTCTTGAATAGGGTCCACCCAAAGACGAAGGATTGTCTTCTTTTTTCTCTTGTGTAAAGTACCACAAAAGATAAACACACGGTGCGACCACAATACATATCCCAGCCACCATCAACACTACTCTGCATATCTTTTGGCAAGGGGAAAGCTCTCTCCGAGAACTGAAAGAAACAAAAAGATTAGAGTTACTGTATTTCCTCGAATAATTGCCGGGGGCAATTATTTGAGGAAGGCTATTGTTTCAAATATTGCTCACCGGAAGTCGTGTCCTAAATATTCTGTTTTATAATCCCATGAAATCAAAAAACTATCACATCAAATAAAATGAACATGTTTTTAAGTGTTCCAAATTTGGCTCCTTGATTAATTTTCAAAGCTTGAATCGTCAGTGATCAGTTTGGCTGGATCAGATTCCCCTTCAACTTGACAGGGAGGTGATAAAAGAAAGTCAGAGAAGATGGCGAGAGGGGCTATTATTCGGGGGAAGCGCTGATTATTTCAAATATTTTCATTAAACGGGGACGATTATTCGAGGAAGGCGATTAATCGAGGGACGGCTATTTATTCGAAGAATACGGTAGTTCACCACCCTTTCACTCCCACGGAGTGTCCGAGGAACACGTTCCCATTTTCCTTAAGGAAAAATTAAAAGTAAAAGCCGCCCTCGAATAAACGCCGCATCGAAAACACTTAAAAACCTTTATTAAACGCCACGGCGATGAATCGAATAAATTCAATAAATCAAGAATAAATCCCAACTTTCAGTTATTGGTAACACGAACGAACTACTGAATAGTAACGCAGTATTAGTGGTTATTTTAGTTAGTTATAAGCTCCAAACTTAAAATCTGCAAGGTAACGGCCCGCCAATGATCCCGGGACCACAAATGATCCCGGACCGTAAATGATCCCCAAATCGGACCGCAGATGATCGCGATAAAAAATATGGAATGGCATGGATACTGGAATGGAGTGAATTTGAGAATGATGATAGACCTACAACTCTGGTCAAAACGTCTTGGGACACTTAAGGAAATGTAATTAACGAATTCTCTGAAATGGGTTCCATCCGGGGTGACCGGTTTTTCCTTAATTGTCACCCCCATTTTACACCGAATATGGGCAAACTGAGGACAATATTGTCAAAGGCAGCATTTCTGGTGACCGGTTTTCAATTTAATAGCGGAGCTCCATGCGCGCGCGAAGCGCGCGCGAGCGGAGCACCATAACTAAGATAAACTACCCATCCGAGAAATTTTGGTTATGACGTCAGCGTACGTCCGTCCGTACGGACTTTCCGGGTAGTGGAAAGTAGTCCGCATGGACTCTTGGGGTAGGGGAAAGTGGAGGTTTTTTGGCGGGAAATCGCATGGCACAACGTCGCGCAATTATATCGCGCAACTGGTTTTGAAAAAAGAAATTTCAAAACATCTTAGCAAAAAGATTTTTCGACAGAGCCTTTATAACTTTTTATTACAACTTACGAAAGCTATTATGCAACAAACAACAGCAGAGAGATTTTAGCGTGTAGATGACAGGTTTTAAGCAGAGAGCAAAGAGAAGATGAACGGCAGAGAGCAAGAGTCAACATGCGTAGAACAAGCGAAGACGATCGCCAAAGAGAGCGCGTTAGAAGTAGAAGAAGAAGACAACATTTTAGCGAAGAAAGTCGGCAAGTAGAAAGAGTCAGAGCGAGAAGAAGGAGAGAAAATTATAGTGAAAAACGCCGGCAAGCAGAATGAGACAGAGCTAGAATGAACAGACAAAGGCAACGCGAAAGACATATACAAAGGCAAAGAGAACGGCAGCAACATAATGACATGATGACAGAAAGTGTTGTGTTAATGCCACTATGGCCCCGCGTTATTAACATTTTGATTTCAAACTGATCTCGGACGCGAAAATTCAGCCAATCATTTAAAAATACAAGCAGGGAAGACAGAGGCTTTTCACTTTTCTCACCATGGTCACGCGTTGATCACGCTCTACGACCGTCCAATTTTTATGCTCTGATTGGTCAAAATCTGACAGGTGAGTTCATGCAGAAAATTTATACAGCATCTTGAACCTTGTTTACTTTGACAGCTGAAGCTGACAGAGTATTTTGTCAACTTGTGATGTTTTTTACTTTCTTTTCTCACTGGATGCTTAAAATGAAAGACAGCTGCTATCAACAGTCTTCTTTGAATCATGGCTGGTTTGTTTATTGAATTTTTGGTTGGGAAATGCGCCGGTTGTCAAATTTGGAAATCCGATTTCGGATGCATCGTTTTCGTTTTCCACCTTACTGGATGCGGGGTTGAAAAGTCCCTCAAGCGATTCTGGCCTTACTTGATAGCTTTCAAGAGCTGCATCTCGAATGGTAAGCCTGAGTTATTATTGTATACAGTGTATGTTTGTTTTTTTTATATCTAATTTCATGAAGTCGAGCGCAGTTTATGAGGCTAATTTATGCACGTTTGTATTAAGATCTGAGACAATGATCTGATCTAGTCAGTATATAAGCTTACAGAGCTTTAAAAAGCCTTTAGTCGATATTTTCTCTCCGCATATAGAATGAAAAAACGTTCCAAAGAGTATTTAGTTATAATTTTGGCTGCAGAAAGAAAGCTTTGAGCGATTTTCCTGCCTCGAGTTCATCTCTTAAAACAGTAAACACCAGGAAGCCTGCTAAAAGCTTTAGGCTTAAGCGTAAAGACTCAGGATTTTTAGAGACGCTTTAATACTTGTCTTCGTGAATGAAAATTGTTGTCTCTGTAAATGTTTCACCGAATTACATTTCTTTTATTGATTGTTAGTAATCTCTTGCAATTGCTTTGCTGTTTGTTTTCAGTCTCAGAAGGCCGCGCGTTTGCACATCGTTATAAAACCATTAAATAAAAAAAATAAACAATAAATTCTTTATAATGTTGAAGCGTAACTCTTTTAATATTCACTGAAAGTTTGGCGCTTGTCAAAAGTGACAACCGGCTGGCCGTATAGGTGATTTTGGAAATTTTTTGAACGGTTTTGCTAAAAGCCCACGCGTGCTTCGTACGGTTCTGAATATTGAATGAGTGCAGTTTGTCTTGAAAAATTGTGAAATACTGCATTTTGTCTGAGGTCTGTATGATAAAAACAGCGCCTCATATTACTGTTTCACCTCAGATGTGATGCATAAAAAGTATGAAATGTTGGTTTACACGCTCCCAGAGTTGTTGGCAAGATTTTCTTAAGTAGACTTGTCGAACGCAAAAAATTCGGCCTGATTTGTTTTTTCCATGAATTCGTTTTCCAGGCCTAATCTACAGTGATCAAGAGCTATTATGGCTCTTAAATGTGATCGACGATGATTGCTATTTTTTGGGTGTATATATACCGGCTATCAATTCGATGGAAGATTTTTTTTCACTCTAAAATCATTTAGCCTTAGCTTTCCCTAAAAAGTCACATATGTGCCCTTAAGTTAACTGATTTGTGGATTACAAGTTTATTGTTTGATTTAAATCATAAATTTATTAATGGGAGCTTCGCTTTTAGCCCTGGCTAAATCTATATTAAATTATTTCTCGCTCTTAGTCGATCATTATTACACTTCGCTAAACAGTTACCAACCTAATTTGTATTAAATTTGTTTTCTAACGGTTTCTTTACTTTCTCTTCCTTAGTAAAATCCAACTAGTGGTCAATTATCAATGCTGCGTTCTGATTGGTTGAGCTACCACCAGGCTAAATGTTATAACCCACCAGTAGCGAAAAGCGCCGGCTCTGAAAACCAAAACAATGGCGGCTGAATCGCTTCTTTCTAGCTAAAGTTGTTTTGTCTCGATATTTTTGACCAACTAGTTGGATTTTACTAAAACAATTATTCATCTCGCCCTCATAGCCTCTGAATTCGTTTCGGCGGCCTCATGGGCTATTGACTCAGAGCCCATTCGGGATCGAGGAAATAATTGTTAAATACGAAGCACTTTCTTACCCCTAAAATCCGAAACTGTGCGACCCCATTCTAGTAACTATGTAACTCCTTCGAACTCCGCCGCAGATATCATTCTTCTAGATGACTCAAATGGAAAATTTATTGATATCAACAATTAATTCTCTCCCAACAAATCCGTCCGTCATATTTTCTCGCCAACCTTTACTACCTTTACAGGCGTTAATCAAACTTTCAACGCCTCCCCCTATTTTGACCCTGAAATCTTCACCGATCTTGAAGGAGACATTTCTTTTTTCCAGTCAAACGCTTTCATTGTTTTAGCAGGTGACTTGAACGCACGAACCGGAACAGAGATAGATTTTGTTCCAGAAACCAATTCAAAATATATACCAGGAGATCAGTAACATTCCTATAAATGTCAGTCTACCTAAAAGAAGGAATAATTATTGCGACAGTTGCATAAACCAACACAGACACGATATACTTGAAATTTGCAAATCTCTGGATCTGAGAATCTTAAATGAAAGAACAAAAGGCGATACATTGGGAAAAATACCTTTTCACGGAAATAGAGGGGTAAGCACATTCGATTATATAATCACAAACAGCGATATGTATGACTGAGTGGACAGCTTTACCGTTTGCCAGCCTACACCGTTTTCTGACCACTCTCCTGTGAAAGGCTGGTTCAACATTTCCTCTCCAACGAATAATTCTTTCCCTGAGATGACGGGAATTGAACTGAACGATCTTCCAAAACTATTTCAATGGAACGCCTTATCCAGTGAGAGATTTATCAACGTATCGAGTTCGAAAGACATTCAAGAAATGATCCAAGACAAGGAACACTTCAGTTCATATGATAAAAAAGTCGTTCACAATGTTGTATCCCGATTTAACGATATAATTGAAACTGTGGCCAAACGCTCAGTCTTCAAATAGGGGTAAAAACCCTAGGAAGACATCTCGAAGAAATCACCCCTGGTTTGATAAAGAATGCAAGATTTTTCAAAAACACATCAAACGAATGTCTAATTTAAAGCACAGAAACCCTCATAATACTGACATTAGAGACAACTACCAGAACTTAACAAAGTTAAAAAACTAAAGCTTTACTTAGAACAAAACAACAATGTCATTTCAACGATAAATTAAATCTACTAACTTCAGGATCAAACCCGAAAAGTTTTTGGGATACCCTCAAAACTTTGAAAAAAGACCACAATCCAGAAATTAACAACCCAATTCCCGTTGATAAACTTTATGACCATTTTAGTACTCTTCACTCTAACTCAAAAGACCAAACCGACCCTGGTGCTATAAACTTTAATATCGGAACCACCTATGAGCCAACTACTAGTGATCCTCCAAACAAACTTGATGACCCCATTTCTGAAATTCAAATCATGCATGTCAACTACCAAAAAACTTAAAACTAAAAAAGTACCTGGCCTAGATAGAATCCGCAACGAAATGTTAAAATGTGGTATTCATTACCTTGCATCCTCATTATTCATTCTTTTTAACACTATCCTAAAATCTGGATATCTCCCTGCCAGTTTGTCAAAAGGAATGATTACTGCAATCTACAAATCCGGTGACAAATCTGATCCTTCGAACTACCGTGGAATTTGTGTCTCTAGCTATTTATGAAAACTATTTTGTTCCATTTTGAATCAAAGATTACACAATTTCATACAAGAACGCAACCTGCTACATCCTTCCCAGATTGAATTTCTCCCAGGACTGCCAGGATTTCGCACTAGTGATCATATCTTTTCATTACGTACCATTATTGATATGAATGTAACCCATACACCAAAAAGTAAACTCTTCTGCTGTTTTATAGACTTAAAGAAAGCTTTTGACTCCGTATGGCACCCTGGACTATTTAAGAAACTTTCATATTACGGCATAACGGGTTCAGTCTATAATACGAAATGTAGCATAAAATTTGGGAACAAAAGAACTGATTATTTTACCTATGGAAGAGGTGTACGAGAAGGATGTGTCCTTTCCCCTCTGCTATTCAATTTATATTTGATTGAAATTCCCAATCTATTAAAAGCATGCAATTCTAATGACCTAATTATTCTCCCAAATGGTTTACCATTAAAAAAGGTGTTTCGATACAGTTTTTCAGAGGCTATACCGATATTTTTCAATCGCCTTAAAAGTGCTACAAAATTTTCACCAGTAATTGGCTTTGGACTGAAATTTGTGAAAATGTAGTTTTAAGTAAAATCGATATTACTATGACAACAAGGAACAAAAAACTTTGAAATTGATAAAAGCCGAATTTTGTGTGATCTAGACCGGCTATAGCCTGAATTTCATCCGATTACTTCGAGTCGTTATTACTCCCTCAGTAACGTCTGAATCGACCGGCTGTTAATGCCGTCCAGTGACGTCACTACTTCTTGACATTTGCTTTAATTCATGCAAAAAGTAAAACACGATTTTCAAGTGGCAAACCGAGAAATATCGTTTGGAAATGTCTGCATGAAACAGAACTGCTTTATTTTTTCGATCGTAATTCACGTTTAACGTTCAAACTATTAACTGCATGCAGTACAACACTGAACCGGTTGTACCGAATTTTATAATCAAACTCGGTCGCAATCACGCAATGAAATAAGCACACACACGAAACACTTAGTTCAAAAACACAATGATTCGCTTTAATTGAAAAGAAGCTATTTGGTTCTTAACGAACAAAAAAAACAAGGAAACAAGAAAGAAAAGCTAACAGAATCATTAAATCTGACGGTTAAAATAGCAAGAAGGTCGAATTATAACATTGATCTCAGAAAACTTCGCGTAAACAAGATTACTGGCCGCCGAAACCACCGTCGGCTCTAAATGAAAAACCTACCGACTATCCGCAATGATTCTTCATTCGCAGTTCAATTTAGCATTTCAGTTTCGAAGACAAGGGCAATTTTGCTGTTTAAGATAAAGATTAACCTTATCGAAATGTTTGAACTAAACAAAAGAATGCCAGGGATGCGATCCGCTGAATCCCGCTAAAATTTTTCATAATTATACATAATTATGCCAATGTTTAGACAATCAACCAATCAAAATCACTACCCGGTTTTCGGGTAGTAAGTGACGTAACTGGACGGCATTAACGGACCGTCGATTCAGACGTTGTTGAGAGGAGAAAAACGACTCGAAGCAATCGGATGAATTTCAGGCTAGACCGGCTACTGAAAATCCAAAAATAGGAACTTAAAGTTTGGTTTTTGGCAAACAATCTGCGTAAGAAGTAAAAATTCTGTATGTTTGAATTGGACTAAAACGAAAATATATTTCAAACCTTAAATTTTCAATAGCCAAGATAAATTATTAAATAAAAACGTTATAAATGACTCAATGCAAATTATTCTTAAGTAGCGGCAGGATGCTGCTTAATATCATATTTTGATGCTAGGAAATTTTGGTGTATTTTCGTTCTTGTGATCTTTAAAACTAACCCGTTTTCTCACCACCTGTCTAAGTGAAACTTCACTCAAAATTTTGACTTCTTGCGCTTTTTTGTAGATCTCTGAAACGACTCGAACGAATTATTTTAAAATCTCTTCACATAACCTTCATAATGTATATGATAATGTCTGAAACTTTCATTAAGACTGATTCATTATACGAACCTGTCAAAAATATGCGTTACAACATTCACTGTTTTGACGTCATGCTAATTTTTCCAAAATAATGCGCACTGTACATACTTCCATGACTAGTACTGTACAGTACCGCAAATGATCCCCAACCGCAAATGATCCCGAGACCGCAAATGATCCCCAAAATGGACCGCAAATGATCCTCGACCGCAAGTGATCCCTAAAGTCGACCGCAAATGATCCCGTGAAAATTTGAGGAATGGAATGGATTTTATGGGACTGATTACAAAAAAGGACTGATTATAAAAAAGAAACCTTTTTCTCTCGCCTTTTAAAGAAAAAGGGAAGGAGGACGCTACATCTCAGGTCAATTTATACAAGGCGAAAAAAAAAATGGAATAAATCTGAAAAGGTATGGTATTAACCGTATACTTCTTCCTTTGTCGATTGCTTCAATTTTCTTTCAAGAATGTTTCGTCTTTTGAAAAATTTAAGACAGGCAGGACGTTAAGCAGAAAAATTGTTTTAACGCCTAGAAGCTCAACTTGTCTATTGAGGAATACAAAGCCGGGCACCCTCTACCTAACAAGAGCTTTATTGATTTTACTGATCTTTTTGAAAGCGTGAAATTAATCAGCCAGAATATTTCATTTTGATTTTTCTCTGAAGTGTTAATTTTACGTGATAAACAGCAAGACATTTGTTCGTAACTAAGGTGCCCGTTACGAAACAAGACATGTTTAACATAAACACAAGTCAAAATGCCCTCGAACTTATCAATGTCCACAGGTTTCGGTTTATTTCGAAATAGCAACTTTCGTACATCTCATGAACGTGTTGTGAATAGTTATATTAGCGTTTTTATGTATATTCATTTGTTGTGCTTTGCTGAAGGCAGTTACCAGAAATCTAAACCTGGTAATGAGAAACGCAAAGCCAGGTAAGCGGTAGTTATCGCGTAACAAAACATCGTAAGAAACCGTCACATTCACGGACTAAAAGAAAATCGCTTATGATTATTCGGATCCAGGAGGCACTTAGGAGAAAATTAAACAACCTAAAACCCTTATTTAGCGGCAATGAAGAGCACTGCATTTCAAAAGAGGTAAAAGGAAATGCTCTTGCATCAAAGGGCAAATCATGCCGACCAGAAACAACAATAACCGCAGAAAATTGTTATTTGCTGCGGTTCTAAGAATAGCAGCAAATTATTGTTTTCACGGTTCCAGCTTATTGACAGCTGTCATGGAGACTCATGTATAAAGGGGCGGGATTTTACTGAGGTGATCATTCTAAGCTGACATCGCTGCCTGAGTTTCGTTTGTCAATGCTTTTTTCTTTTTGTGTCATTTGAATTCATTTCCGTTGGTGGATGATGTACTCATAATTCTGTATTCTAGTTCAACCTCTCTCCCTCGAGGTTCATGTTAAGTGTCTGGCTCTGCTTTCGGGAGGGTTCAGGTTTCCTCCTTAGTGAAGGGGGTTTTTCCTGACGGGCAGCAGACACGATATCATCTTTATTATTGATCAAAGAACTTTACTTGGAACTTGTTACATTTTTTCTACTTCACTGCCTTTGCATTACCTAAGTGTTTGTGTTTGTATGAATAAACGGGGACTGATGTTCGCATTACGCTGGGCTTCTATCCAGTGCAGCAGTCAGTTTTCCTATTTAACACGGAATGATTTCATTGTTTTCACTGTTCACCGTTTCAACAATAGGGAATAGGGAAAACTGTGTGTCATGACCTCTCACTATGAAATAAGCAGCAAAAATCACATTTGCTCAGTCAAAACGTTTTCCTCAGAGGTATAATCTACCCGCCAGAGCCGGAATCGAAAAAAGTCATTGGAACAAGCAGCATTTTAGCATGAGGTAAAAGTCGTGTGCAGTGTTGCCTACCTACTTCGTTTTTACTCTTGAATGATTTTTTCATTTAGTTTTTATTCATACATTTATTTGAGAAGTAAAATTTAGCTTTTAACCTGACTTATTGTAATAATAATAAAATCGACACGATGATCCGCTAACTTGAGTCCAAGTCATTCCTATTTTTCTTTCGGGATCATTTGCGGTCGACTTTGGGGATCATTTGCGGTCGCGGATCATTTGCGGTCCATTTTGGGGATCATTTGCGGTCTCGGGATCATTTGCGGCACGGTATTTATCACATCTTTTGAATGTTAAGCATTGACAATACTCACGCTGAAATGTACTAGTTATGGATATATGTATTGTCCGCGTTAATTTGGACCATTTCGAGACATTTTCGAAAGACGAAATTTGTGCGATTGTGCAGTTGTACAAAAAAATACCAAGAAAGCGACGAACTTTGGCTTCTCAGTGTTTACTGGCAGGTAGAAATGATTTTCATGCTGAATTTGATTATACAGACCGTTACAGAGCGGGTGTATTGGACAACCCTCCGAAATTGCCACAAAATCGTAAAAATGCACTTGACAAAATGCCCGAAATGCTATTGAACTGTCAGTTCAACTGTTAGTTCAACTGCCGGCGGTTTTACACAGTATTTGTGAATTTTGTCTAACATAATAGTATAAAAAATGAGTTTAATTAAGTGGAAGGAACTTGGTAAGAGATTTGAAACTATGCTCAAGAGCCCATGTTATATACTACTAACTCTGCTAACTCGATACATGCAAGCCTTTTGTTTGTCGACAAACATATACTTTTGGTGTCTTGATACCAAATTACTGCGCTTTTCACAAATGCGAATTCTGAAGTTCAAAAGCCAACTGACGATTGCGTTTTTCGCTGCCGTCAATCATCTTAACGGACCTCTTAGGAAACAAAACTTTACTTTAACGGGTTCAAAAGGTCAAGGTTTGTGATTTGTGATCGGTGGATTTCGATCCGTTTTGTGTGTTTCTGTGTTTCAAGGTTCGTTGCTTGTGATCGTAATTTTGATTGACGGCAGCGAAAGACGCAGTTGTGAAAGCGGCTTTTGAACTTTAGAGTTCGCATGTTTGTGAAAAGCGCAGTAAGCTGGAATTTGACCACCTGAATCGCAAATGTCAAAGATAATTTCGTGCACACGAATTAAAACTACTGAGTAAAAAAATAACAAGGAATAGGATTTATGTTAAAACACTTTTTAATTACAATGTACTCTTTACAGCTATACTTCCTGCTTGAAAACTGTATCAAAATTACATCGAGGTTTATTACGAAGGGTAAATTGCGTGAAGAGGTTCTGATGGCATGTTCGAATCAAGTAAAACGTGTACCGTGCAAGCGTTTCAATTTAAACTTGGAAAAGTGGGCGTTTCTGGAAATGATTTTTTACTTCTAGTTGGGGCGTTAACTTGCGTTAATTTAAAAATTACATAGCTTTGCTACTTTTTGCTAAAAGGCAACTTTGAGTAGTTACCGTAAAATTCTGGTTACAACTTCTTAACGGCTTTTGGATGGGGTGGTAAATGAGTAGCCTGGGTAGCAGGCGTCAAAAGGCGTAGGGAGGGATTGAGAGGAAGGAAAAAAGGGACGGGGATTGAGGAGAGCGGGCCAGTAAATGAGAAGGCGAAAGGGGGTTGGTGGTGGCTAGTAATGGGTGGATTTAGGAATGAACAGGAAAATATTCAGTTTTAAATATCTTGAGCATAAAACAACTTGAACACACTGTTCAACGCCCAAATAAATACCCGGTACTAACCCTATACGAGCAAACTCTTGGAGGAGTGAGGAAACGGGGGTGGAAAAGAGAAGAAAAGGTTGAAGAGGTCGTTATCTCTTATTCGTAGGTTACCCGGTACCGAGAGGAAAAAAAGAAGAAGAAAAGGATAAATTGTAACCGGTGTGTGTGCTGGTAGGAGCGGTGGGCTTATAGGCGGGTTCTTTTTTTTCGCATGTATCGGGAACAGTAAACAGTAGGCGGGCTTATATCTGGAGCCGGGGGGAGGGGAGCGTTATAACCTGAAATTTTACGGTCTTTTTTATCATAGCTTGGGGAAAACATGTTAGCCTCCCGACGGAGCTCCAAATTTTCTTTTGTCAGACTTTGCGTAAATGCCTTCATCATATTTTGCGCGATATACAGCTTGTACCACAGCAAAAGCAGTTTCTTTGGCCACCGTTACATTGTGTCCGAGCGCTCTTAAGCCATCTTGTATGTCCTCAGGAAGACGATAGTCTTTGTTGTTTTCAACTTCTACATCCATTTTTGGTACAAGTTCTTCGTGAATTCGAGGATCGTCCACTGCCTGTGATATGTCCCTTCCAAACCAAAGCTTGTTCATCAACACCTATACATGATAAGCAAACGGTGCATGAGGAACTGAGCAATTTACCTCTTAACATAAATAGTGACGCAGAAGGATTTGAAAGTAATCATCCGTCAAAGTACAGATGTAAAGCTCAAGAATTAACTAAAATTATTGCAACGAGAGATGGTTGGTTGGTTTTTCATGGAGAGCTGAGGTGTTTTGTTTAATAGATCTACGATATCGGGGGGAGTGGGAGGGGGAAAGGGGAAGGTAGGCGTGAAAACGCCATACCTCAGTATTAATAGTAAATTAACGCTTCATGAAATTAAGGTATTGGAAATTAACGCGACTTAAATTAACGCGAATTTAGTATAGAACTACTTTCAGATAAAGAGAATTTATGCAAAAGAGAGGGTAACATTTTAAAATGAAGGAAATTCACAAAGAAACATGATTTAATTGGTGAGCCAACAGAAACCGAAGTTAAACGTATAATCTGAAAAGAAAACTTTCGTCTCGGTACTTTCCCTAAGAGTATGAAGAGATTCAAGTGAAAAATCCCTGCCACTTCTAGGATACTTCACAGTTTCACACTAGTGGACCTCCACCCTGATAAAATACTCCTCTTTCTTGGTGTTAATTTCCTATACACTCAAACCTCGTTATTTCGGATACGTACAGTCGAATATGCGGATATTCGACTGTAATAAGGTATTTTCTTGCCTAAACCCCAACCCCTCCCTCCTTCGTCCTTTCGTCTTATTCCCACCCTATAAATCGCTGTTTATGTTTTCCTCAGGGTTCCTTTGCTTTCAGAATGAAAGATGCCTACTAAAATCACTGATACAGTCGAATCCCGCTTAACGGACACCTGCTTAATACGAACACCTCCTATCTATGCGCGAGTAGTTAGGAAGAGTCAAATGCCCAACCCGCCCCGTAGCCTGCGTCGTAGACAGTATTAATCCCTGATATAGAGGACTATATGGAGTTCTCTAACTGCTATGGGTCTCGAGTAACAAATATGGCTTCAACGCAAAATACCGCCTCCTTACCTCGGCACTATTTTAACCCGTCCCAATTAACTTTTCCCTGATTTCAAAATCAAAGAATGTGAGAAAACAAGTTCCGAGCGTCCGCTCGCCAGGAAAATACGCTTGCACAGCAAAATCTCCCGCACGTTTCACCCCAATTGAGGTAATTAAGATTTTTTTGCTTGAAGAGTCCGGAATCCCGCCAACGTTTGGATTCCGGAATCCCCAGCGGGAATCCAGTGTCCAAGTGTCCTATGGGGGGACATGTTTATTTCTCTTCAGATATTTCTAGTGATTGGTTTTGTCATACCAGTGAGACAGCCGTGGTAATCCTTTTGCCGCCAGACGCACCAATAATAAGCTGTACGTCACCTGTATCGTTCGTCAAAATGGCGGGAGACATGGACGAGATTGGCCGCTTGCCTGGCTGGGGAAAATTAACCTCAGATGGATAAACACCATCAATCTCTGTGTCGTTGTTGGGAATATCAAAATCTGCCATCTGATTATTGTATATAATCCCCGTGAGGTTGGATCGAAACTTGCATCCAAATCTGTCAAGATACACGTCATGTTCGTGAACACTTTTCTCATAACGGTACTCTCCTGGTGTACCATACTACATAGAAATTGTCATTATATAGTCCACTCTCTCTTAGAGTCTCACCTTTGGGACCCGCTCTACTTAGGAGTCTGCCCTTTTTTAGAGATGTCCATCTTGTAGAGAGTCCACTAAAAGGAGTAAGAAAAGGCGAGGACCAACTCTAAGTGCCGCCTTATGCAGTGCAGTGCCGTTTTCCTCTGTGATAGAAATTGCTGTGTTGAGAATAAACGATTGACAAGCCTAGCTATTAAAGGCGCTTAATTTCTGAAGCCCGTCGACGCCAGTTGACTCTAGTATAAGACGGACACCTCGGACTGTGTCATGGCTGTATAGTTCATTTTGTTAATAGTTCTAATTACGCTTCCTTAAGCGCTATGGAACTTAGCGTTCACGAATAAATTGGCTTGTAAACGGCAAAATCACAGCTTCTTGTTCAACAAAAATACTTACCAAGGCAGACACCTCACTAAAAACGGACGCCTAGAGTTGGTTCCTGTTTTACTTTACTCTCTTTAGTTGACGCTCTTTTGGATGAACACCTCTCTGAGACGGACATATCCTCAGTTTATAGAGCCGGTCCCACAGGTGTCCTTCTTAGGGCGCTTTCGATTCCAAATGTCAAAACTGGCCGGCCGGGCCATGGACCGAACGGTCATTTTGAAAATGAAACAGGCTTTTTCCAAGAGTTTTTGAGAGAGTTGACTGTATGTGTTGAGTCTGCTGTTTCGTTCTTGTGTTAAGGTACACGAGGACGGAAACCGCACTACGAACTTCTTCTATATTAATAACTATTGATATTAATATTAATATGGAATATATCATATCGTATGGGTTAAGTACAACGTACTTCATTGGGTCTCAACGTACATCTCTTTAAAGATGCAAAAGGGAATCACACTGTGATTGCTCAGACCGAGTTTATTATATTGCCATAACATTTCATGCGCAGCTCATGCAAGTGACGTGTCGATCGATTATTAATGGACCACTAAGGCATGCAGCCCAGATCATCCGTGCGAGATTGCCTTATGCATTGTGCGGTCTACCTGTTCGCCTGTTATATCACTTCACTTATCATACATCTCATGCAGATAGCTCGCAAATGGACCCATAAGAGCAGCTAGTGGCGCCATCGTATGCTAACGTTCAAGCTTACTGTTCATGTATAATGTAAAGAGGACACCTGTTGTCCTCTCATCCGCGACATTAAATTACATTGCATTGCATTGCAATGCGTTGCGTCTCGTTGCAGTGCAATGTATTACACTTGATTACATTGCACTGCCCTGCATAACATAACATGGCTGATAAAACTAATTGTTATATTCCTAGGCTTCAACTCAACTAAACCAGTTTTCTTTGCGTGAATGAACACAACAACACAAACATAAAGTCTCAAGCTAAAAAGCAACGATTTTCAAAGTTATCCCAGAAGAAAAATAGTAGCTAGTGGAGGAAAAAGATACAGATAATATAAGGAAAGAACATTGTAAATCATTCATTCAGTGGTTTTGAGAATTAAATTTGGATTCCTATAAGTAGCAAGTCGACTGTTTTGATTCGCTCCGCTAAAGCGTATTCTTTTGTTGCTGTTGAAGTACGTTGAATTGAAAGTTTAGAAATATAACGAAAAACTTAACGTGAGGTCCCTCGGGAAACCAGTTAGTTTTGTCTTCCTCGAGCCCTGATGTTCCCCTTGACCTCGTCTTGGGAAACATCAGGACTCTCAGGAAAACAAAACTGTCTGTTTCCCTCGGGATCGGACATTAAGTGTATAATATAACATGACATGACGTAAAACTAAATTGCATAGAGAGGAGAAGTGCAAATTCAAATTTCTGAAATTATGGGATTGGTTCGCATGTTCAGAAAGAACAAAACGACAAAAGCTCCCTTGCCAAAACTCGGGGCTGTTAGTGACAACAGGTGGGGAGATATAAGCACGGATTTGCCCTGATGACTCTCCACAAATACTTCTACAATTGGCTTGGATCGTAACGTTTACGATCCAGGCCTATTTTAGAAGGATTTTTGTGGAGTCATCAGTAATTTGACCTTTTGAATCGAAAAAGTCGATTCAGAATACTGATTGGAGAAATTGAATTTTCTAATAAGGTTTTAAATCATCAATCCTGTAGCGAAGAAGGTATTCCGCCGTAGAGCACTCAAAAAATTATTGCAATATCTGCAGTTTCCTCTCAAATTTGCAAACCGCCGACCTTTACCTTAAGGCAGCGCTGTTGTCACTTTTTTTACCTACAGGATATGCAAAAAGTTTCGGACTAATTCACTATTCTCGACGTATGTTAACTCGAATAAATGCGGTGTTCAGGATGAACGTTGACTTGGAGCCCTGGTCTTTCACTAAACTAACCTGTAATTGATAGTGGATGTCACAGAAACTGCGTCACCGTTTTCGGCCAAAACAGCCAGGTGTGTGGTGCCATAATCAGCATCAGAGTAGGAGCTCGTGTAATAAGACACGTTGTTGTATGTTCCGTTGTCTTTAATTTTTTGACGCAAGTCGTCGCCCAACTGTTGTTCTATCATCTTTTGTGCAATCTGAAAAGAACGTAATGGAGGAAACAGTTCAGACATAAAATTCATAGAGCTTAATAGAGGCCCTCTCAGAGCGGGTCTTGTTATCCCTTATCACTGTAACTCTTAGAACAGATATGTCTTATCCCTAAATTTCCAAAAATGTTATCCGTTAACAGGTGGAGGTGCTGGGGGGAACGTGTCTTCCTCCCCTGCACATTTTTGCGCGAAATAAAGAAAAACAGTTTGCCAAAAATTTTTAGCTGCATTCACTGTAGAGAATAAACGGAAGATATAACTGAAGCAGCTGAAAAGATTCAAGAACCATTGCGATTGTTACAGCAGAGGCGCATTGTACAGGCCTGATTAATCCGTTTCCAGAAGCGAAATTTTGCGCGTGTAGTCCGGCGGCGAGGCTCTTTGCTCGATAGCTAACTAAGACAGAGCCAAGACGATCAGTGCATTCATTATACAAGCCTACGGAAATTGCTGCATTATAAAGATTACAAAAATTCCAACAAAATTACCAAAACAAACTTTCCCCTAAAATCGCTGCTACATGAGCCGCTCAAACTTTTCTTTAAAACTAAAGCAGAAAAAGTCGCACGAAATTGCTCTTCACAGAGCCAGTTATCTTTGGCCCGCCGAGCAGAGATAACTTTTTCTCGATATGAATTGACTTTGTTCGAAGGGTATTTGACTAACGGACCTTTGGCGGGAAATAGGTAGTCTTTTCGCTTCTTATTTAAAAAAACAGGAGTTTATTAATTTTTGAAAACAGTTATTGAGTTTATTTGGTAAAAGTACGAGCCGAGGGAAAGTAAATCATTATTTTTTTTGTTTGTTTGTTCTTTATCAGTTTTAGGCCCTAAAACTAATGCTTTTTCAAAAGTATGCGTTTTCGTTGTCATCAAAAAAGCATCGATCGATTCGTGTCCACACTACCGTTTTGATACGTTTTCGAATAAAACGTTCGAAAACGATTGAATTAATTTTTATTGATTTTAATATTTATTGATTTGTATTGTGCACTCTAGGGAAAGAAATTTTCATCTGCGCATGCGCAGATTAATTGCATGCGCATGCCACAAAGGGGTCTACACACGTACCTGTGATATTAAAGTCATCGTTTTCATTTTGATGCGTTTTTCGACCGTTTTCGACCGTCCACACTAATATCACATGGCGCGGTTTCGTTTTAGTCCACTTTTAAGAACGTTTTCACAGTCGATGCGTTTTCGATGAAAACGCTAGGCGTATAAGTGTGAACGGGGCCTTAGTTCAATATGGACATAGTTACCATGCAGCCATTGTCTCGTAGGTTTTGCGAATATTGGTAAAAATGTTTCTCACGGCGTATTTATCAGCAAGAGGGCCAGCCCGCCTGCTTATATAAAGCGGATCAGCCCGGTTTATTGGGCTGGCTCACCTCACATAAGCAGGCCCTAAGGTGTAACCGGGAGTAAGGGTGGAAAAAATTTTACGATATAAACACCAATGAAAAACCAAGTGAGCTTCCGCGCGAAAACTTGATATCTTTACATGTGAAAATTTCACCGTTGCTATGGCTTCATAATAAACCGCACCTTTCAGACCAAAAAACTATTTAAGTAAAATGGTTTGGTATTTCATTGGTGTTTATATAATAAATAGTACATTACATGGCGCTTGGAGATACGAAATTTCTCTTCGCTGCGCTCACTCGTGAAATATTTTTTAACACTCGAAGAGAAATTTCGTATCTCCGCGCGGCCGTGTAATATCAACTCTATCTTTCACGTACCTCGCTTATATTCTTATCCATATTAAAATTAGGATCACCAAGTCGACTACGCCAAGCATAACCAAACTTGAAAGCCTCAATGATCCTGTGATATGTCAACACGGAGGCATTTGTGCCATCACGGGCCGATGAAGACATATTGTAACCTATAAAATAAAGCTCTTCTACTTTAAATAAGTGTAAAATAATTGTTTCATGCCGGGTAGGACTGTTATAGTTGAATTCATGGTTTCTGCTTAACTTAGGCTGCGAATACATACAGCCGCCTCTCATCGCCTCCGGCGCTGGGGTAGGGACCATGGGGAACTGGCGTTTCATGAGGCGGCTGTATTTGCACGTTATCTGCAACTCGGTTAACTTGCTGATGAATGAATGTTCCCTTGCAGGTTTCTTTGCTCTACAACTACACACTGAAGAAATCTATCGTTAGCGGGAACCAACCCCCTTCCGCACTGCTTCCTGTAGGCTCATTTTTATTTAAGCAAATGAATCATGCTGTTGTTGATGATTGACGATGAAAAAATGAAAAAAGTAACGATTTAGAGGTACGTAGCACATCCACTGAGTGGTACTTCGTCTACTTCATTCCTGGTCGAATTGGAATTTGAAAATGTTGGTTTCAGAAGAGAAGGGACAACCGTAGTACTCGGAGAAAAACTTCTCGGAGCAAATGAGAGAACGAACAAAAACTCAACCCACATCTGGCACGACGCCAGAATTTGAACCCAGGCCACATTGGTGGGCTGCGCCCCCTTACTTCCCTCATGATGATAATGATGATGATGATGATGATGATGATGACGAAGATGATGATGATGATGATAGCCAGCGAGAAAGCTCTCTGACAGTTTACTTGAAGGCTGTGATGAAGATGAGGGGGAGGAGAACAGAAAATCTACCTACCTTTCAGTATGTTTAAAATGAGACCTAGTACAGCGCCACTTGTAGGGGGAGGAGTGAGGTGCATTTTCATCCCCGCCAGTTCACTTTCTAGGGGCTCCCTGATCTCTGTTGTGTAGTTCCCCAGATCTTGTTCAGTGACCTGTCCCTTTCTTTCCTGGTATCGGGGGATACCTTTTCTTATATCTTGAGAGATCATCTCGGCCAGAGACCCATTATAAAAAGAATAGGGATCGTCTCGAATTTTTTCCAGTGTTATCGCGTACTTTTCGTTTTTGATTATAGTACCCTTTTCATAAGACGTCCCATTTTTGTCCAAGAGGAGTTCCCTAAAATGCCACGATAAATAGCAATAGAGAGAAAATCACAGCAGTACTAAATAAGGCACTTTTTTAATACCTCATATTCTGTTTAGAGGCAGCTGTTACAGCACTATGAAGGAGTATCATGAAGCTATTATATTATGATCTCTTCCTAGGCTACATGTACAGATTATAACTCATCCAAGACATTTAAGGATATCACCTTAGGGACCCTCACTGCTCGGGACTTGTTATGCCCCTAGCGTTCTTTTACGTCCTACAGAGCCAAATCAAAGAAGTTCTGTGCGACTGGGAGCCCCATGGGAGTACTCAATATAATGTACAATATGGGGAGGCTCGCCTAAAAGGGGTGCTTTTCCAGGCTTCAGATGTATAAAGGGGTAGAGATGTCACTAGCTGAAATATATGGAAGGGTAGGGAAGTCTGTCATTTCGGTCTTTAAAAAGGCCCAAAAAGGCTAACAGATGACTTTTACAGCTGTGAAAGAGTCGAGGAAACGCCATGGTCTTGTAATTTATTCACATTTAAAAGGACGTGTATTTACAGCAGTTGAAAGGAAAGCAAAGTTTGTAGGTATGTGAAAAGGATCAGTACCATTTGACAATAGAAGGTATACGAAAGAGTTCCTTTTCTGTCAAAAATGGCATATAAAAGGGTGAGGGGTTAGCCCTCGGGGCGGAATCTCACCGTATAGTACTTTCTCGAGTACCCCCCCTGGGCTAGGAGCCTACCACGGTTCCGTATGAACCAAAAATATTTTGAAAAAGGATACTCGACACGCCTCTAAAATCTCAGGCGCAGTTAAATGCCAAAAAGAAAAAAAAGGGAAAAAATGTTATGAAATGATAGCTATTGCTCACCTTAATCCAGGATCCGTTTTTATTATCTCTACCATATCCTTATTCAAGGCCTCGGCCACTGCGTCGCTTATTTCAAATCCTTCTCTGGCTAAGTTTATGGCAGGTTTGACCAGATCTTTCCAAGGTAACCAACCGTATTCCTTCCAAGCTCGGTATAGGCCGCTAACCTCTCCAGGAACAGCGATGGCAAGACCGCCTAGAAGAAAACAATAGGGAGTTTAAGCAAGGACGTTTTAACTGAGCGATACACGTCAACCGGAAGTGGACGTTTTACATTCTTGGGCAACGATTTTTCCCAAATTTTCTGGCAAATCGTCTTAACAAGAGCAAAGATACTTAGCCGAATACCCATTTGGTAGTATCAAGTCAAATTAAAAGGGAAAAGGCATCACTCCCTTCGGTTGACGTGCGTCTTCCAAAAACGTCTTTTATTATAATTCCAGCACGAAACCATGAGCAAGCACTCCATTCGAACGGCGGGCAAAGCGTGTCTCGCGCATGTGAATTTGCTATGCATCCCTTTTGGGTGCCGCTGCGGTTGGGTGACATCTCCACGATAACCCGAATTATTTAATTATTTTTGTAATAAAGGGAAATAGACTCCGCTTTTGGGTGACATGCCCGGGGGCAACTCCCCATATGAGCCATACAGGTATGTACCACCCCAAAGGGTTTGGTTTTTGCTTCGTTTTGGTCTGACAACGGGTATAGACTTTGCTCATTTTGGTCTTGAACCGGGTATGGTTTTTAAGGGAAGTACGGGAGAGTACGAACGTATTTATTGTTTCAACTCCAAATGTAAGAGAAATATGGGAATTCGAAATGGATTTTGAGAAATCTTTTTTGTTGCTGTTCGTAATCTAAGTAATGATGACATAATTTCTTAAAGGCCAGGCCGCGGTTGTTCAAACGTTGGGTAGCGCTATCCACCGGATAAAAATTATTTAGTCTATAGCCCCATTGGTTTCCCAAATACTTATCCACTGGATAGTGATTTATCCAGTGGATAGCGCTATCCAACGTTTGAACAACCGGGGTCTGGTCTGAAAATGGAAACAGATTTTAGAGGCCAGGTCTAAAAACGGGGGTGGAAAATGACATTTTTTGCTCAGGATTTGGAGAACCGAGCGGCACACCCCTACCAAGAATTCCTAGCAATACCCCCGCCCCCGGGGAACTCTACCAGAATAACCCGAATTAGGGAAATAAAACAAAGAACCCTCCTCCCTTATCTTCTTCTAAATTTAGCTAAATATTATGGATCACAAAACACCCTGGTAATTAAAAACGAAAAAGAAACAGATCCAGTACCAACCACGTTTAGACATGTCTTCCCCAGTTTTGTTCGGTGGAAACATATCAGACGTTGTCGCTGCCGGAGCAGTTTCCCTAAAGTCGATGACTTTGGCTTTCTTGAGTTTTCGAACATAAACCAGCATCACACCACCGCCACCAACTCCAGAAGAGTGCATGTTTATAACTCCCAGACAAAACATAGCGGCGATGGCTGCGTCTACGGCCGAACCGTTACGTGCCAAGGTATCATTGCCAATACGGGAACATTCTTTAGTGTCGGTAGCAACTACCTGTCTCTGATAGGGTCCCCCAAAAGACGGGGGCTTGTCGGGCTTTTCAGGCTTTTCTTCGTCTTCTCTGGTAAAATACCAACCAAGAAAACCAGCCAGTCCGGCAAAAATAAGCACCACAATCACTATTATGCATATGATTCGGTTTCTGCCAAAGAAAAACACAAAATTAGAGTTAGTTAACCACCCCGGCTTACTCCCACGGATTGCCCGAGAAGAACACTGTACCCCCAAACGCAAACTGCATTTTGGCGCGAAAAGATTTCCCTTCACTCGAACTCTCTGGTCAATATGGCGGACAATTCTAGCTTTATCTGTTCAAATAATGCAATTGTAGTTCTGCTCCGTTACATTTGCCCAATTATTTTATTCAACAATCTAACTTATCTATAAACAAACTATGTTTAGTGAAAACGGCTTACTCTAATAAATCGATGTGGCATGGGCGATATTGGCCTTCCAATTTCTACAAACAGTTATGCAAACATCCCGTATGTACAGTGTAGCGAAACTCTTATCATTTCCGGTTCCTGTTTATTTTTACTTCCGCTTCCTTTCGAATTGAAATTTTGGTTTTTCGAATTCGAATATGTGATATGACTTTAGGTTCAAATTAAAGGCTTCATTTGGAATTTTGTGGAAGCTTATAGTTGCATTGTTGACGATTAAGTAGCTTATTAGAGTGGCGAAGGTGAATTGAAGTTCAATCATGTAATTTGCATTTTAGTTGGAATGGTGATTTGAACTTCAACATCCGCGATGTCGAGTTTTCCCTGTATAGTTTCAACTTGTTCAAAGTAACTTCAAGTTCGAATGATGCTATTTCGACTGCGTTCATTGCGATTTCAAATTCATATGACGAGATTTCGACATGGATAGTCTAATTTTTGAACTTCAAATTGTATTTTATTTTCAATTATTTTTGTCCGCAAATGTACGCCATAAACTCGAAAAAGCTAAAAATTCAAAAAACGCCGCGGCGTTTAATCAAATAAATCCGGTAAATCGGAGTTAATCCTAAATCTTAGCCATTTAATAGTTAAAATGGTATTGGTAACACGCGAACGTAGTACTGAATATTGACGCGCAGTATTCGCGTTTGTTTTAGCTAGTTAGCTCCAAACTTAAACGGTTAAGTAATTTTGTCTATCTAATGTTGTTCACGTTGTTTAACGACAGTTTCTAGTTGTTATTGTGGTTTCTAGTTTCTCTAACGAGTTGCCTTACATGCTGAAACTCCCTAGTCTCCGTTGTGTGGACCACTTTTGCTATTGCACTGCCTTGTGAACCGTACTCACTTCGGATTAACAAAGTACATATTTGTTACTGTTTGCGGATGAATTACCTGAACTGTTGATGGCAGACAATGCCCGGTTTTGTTTATCTGTGCCTGCCAGTGGCTTGAGGCTGTACCGACGCATTTACCTAACCAAACGGGAATTTACCGGCAAGAGCGAAGAGTAATACAGATACCTCTATCTCCCTGGGTTCACAGTGTTCTTTAATGTGCAACCTTATTGTAAGTTCTTTTAATTTTTGCCTTAAAGCGTTGTTTTTAAGTACCGAGACATTCCCGAAAACTACAACATGTCTATATAATTTAACCTCGTTGATTGAAAATCTTGATACATGAACCCGGCCTTCAATACATGTTTTAACGCGTCGGCGGAATTTCACCTTAAGCCTGATTCAAAGGATAGTACAGTGATGTCTCAGGAAATTATTTCCCTTGGAGGATTCTAATTAGACCAAACCTTGAAGATATGTCTAGTATGAAAAATAATCATTGAGGCATACTAATTAAAAGACGCCGTACTCCGCAGTATGTAGTCTATGTGTATGTGATTGAATCATTCAGTTATAGCCTTATTAATTAATACGAGATGCCTAAAAATCAAATCTCAAGCTAAAAAAGAAAATTGTTAAAGGAAAAGTGATTTTGTGAGGACGCTGTTAGTTGTTCAAGCGTGACAGATGCCGTCTCTGTCGATCTCGTGATGCATCAAGTCATGGAGCAAGTAGTTTGAGAATAATATTAAACATAGTTGCCTCCAAAACAGAGCTAAAAGGAAATAAGAATCACTCTCTTACCTGCTAACCATGGTAATGGCTTCGCTTCTACTTGCAAGATATTTATTTGAAAACACAGTTAGTGGACTTATTAAACCTGTGCTTGCTGATAATGAATCGATCCATTCCTGAATTCGCTTATTGAATTCCCGGAAATATTAATATGTATGTCCTACTGCCACCCCACCCCTCCCCTGTTTATGAGATCACGCGATCTTTTCGCGAATGCGCGCGCGAGTGGGAGCGACTTTCGTTGACGGTAATAGGAGTCGGAAAATCATAGTTATCTCTCAAGGACGCAAGGACAAGACAAAACAATCTCGAAATATTTCTCGATATTTCTTAGCAAACAACCCTAAGCAAAACAGTGTATGACTAAAATTTCTCAGCTTTTCGCAGAGCCAATTACAGGCTGCCGCCTGCCCCTTTCCGAGCTGAAAAACTTCAGTGAGATAGACCCTCCAATTTACCCCCCTAAGCGAGATGACGAGACGAGCCAGACGACTTTTTATAGAAGTGAAGGTATCCTATTAAACATTATAAACTATTATTATTCATTCAAAATATTTCCCCGATTCTGATTGGCTAAAAGCACACGTTTAATTCACCATAACCAGTTACTGATGACCAAATTTGGAAGAATTTTGACTTTAACGAGGAAATGACGTCAAAAATGCAGCGTTTTCGCAGGTTAAGGCACCGTTAACCGAGAAGGCCTGAGGACGAGGTTGAGTTGTTTTGGTTGTGAACTTGAAAAAATGGCGGACACTTCACTCGTTTCAAGAGTAAGAACTAGGCGAAAAAAAAGCTAAAAACATGGCAAGAACAGCAAGAAGGCAACTTGAAGGGCGACATCTGCTATTTGGAGAATATTTGCGGAGCTGGACAAACCTAAACGTACACTATCAAAGATCAACTGAACATCCATGGATCGATGGAGGTAAGCACGTTTTTTTCAACTAGAAATTATTTTGAATGAATAATAAAACAGTTATTGAATTCGGCTTTCTTATCATATGAAGAATTATGGAGATCTGGGAGGGTGTTATCACCCTCCTTGATCTCCATAATTCTTCATAAGATACTCAGCCTCATTAATTAACTGTTAAATAAATAAACTTTTAGCTCCCCACGCTTCATTCGCCCCAACCTCGTTCCCAGGGTCTTCTCGTTTACCAATATAGCTCAGATTTTTTTTTTTCTCAGTAGTTGCTAGCCTGCTTAGTAGGGACACAAGAAATTTGCGGCGTAACGCTACGGCGGCGCCGTTTAAAATTTAAAATAGCTTCAGACTCCGTTGGACCTCGTTGTTGCGTCTCAGGCACATGATACAAACAGTACAACAAAACATTATTTAAATTTCCAAAACAAGCTTATTTAACATTTTGCCCGTTTTGTCCTTGCGACGGTCCGTCGGGAAGTTTTCGCTTCCTTTCGTTCTGTGAAATCCTCTCTTGCCTGTACTTAACCATGACGGCTTCCAGACTATGTTTTTGTTCGCACTTTTGGACTTGTCCGTGCACAACGTTCACAACGGTTTGAAATAGCTGACCACTGAGAAAGTAGCCTGAGAAAACAGACGACTTTTCCAGACGCCATCACCTGTTTCCCCGTGAAACCACGGAACCAGCGCCACTCTGATAACGCGTCACTACCCAGACTTGGGTAGTGCTTCTGACTGGTTGAAAATTTGCTCAGTACACTTCATCAAAATAGTATTTCTGCGCTCGTTCCTCAGACGTTAATTCGCGGGGAAACCAGACTTACGCAAACTGTAAGGTTTGTTGGTGAAAATCATCAAAAGCCGTTCTCATATAAAAATTGGATACAAAAAGCAATGAAGCGTTAAGAAGTTAAAAAAAAACCCGACAATGCAGTTTACAGGAAAATGCTTGCGTAAAAATGTGAGGAAGGTTGGAAATTATTACCAAGGGAAAACTACTGTAGTTTAAAAATAGAGACAAGTTTCTACCCCCCCTTATCAACTGAAAATGATCCCGAATCCACACATTTCAAATAATACTAATGAACGCTTGAAAGTGTTTCAGTTTGCTTCTTTGAACATTAGACCCAAGAAAGATTGTATTATCCCTTGTCTGAATCTGCTTCTGTACTATAACGCTACTGAAAACCTACAAAAGTTTATTGACGTTGTGGACCGGTACTATCTGAGCCCTCGTATTATGCAACTTTGTTAAGAATTTGGGGTTGGCCATTTAAATGGGTGCAAACAAACAGATCCCACACCATCCTTCTTTTCCTGTGATTATGAATACTCATGGCGAATTCGAAAATTCCAGACTCACCGAGACGCCGAGACCCTTGTTAAAAAAAAACTGAGAAAAAATTCGGAAATTCGAGACTCGTTAAAGCTTTCGTGACTCATTATAATTACAAAAGCTTTCGAGATCCTGAGATTGGTGAAAATGTTTCTTACCATCTGAAGGCAATGGTCGCGGAAAACCAACTCCAAGCATTTACTGGTCTTTACTCCACGGTATGGGTATTCTCGTCCCGAGAGACCGTTGAGTGGCTCTGGGGACAAGAATACAGTATGGTCTGGACCTTACGCATGCGCACCATATCACCATAATGGCCGTTGGGTAAAGAAGGAGTGCTCTTATGAGACCTAAAAAGCGGAATATGTTTTCAGTTGCCATAAAATCGCCAAAAAGTTGCTCCAAAAAACAAACGTTGCCCAGCAACTTGTGGCTGAGGATACTCCCGAGGGAACCCCATATTTTCTCGGGTCGGACTTAGCGTATATGCCTCTTCCAGGTTTTCTATATAGCTTGTACCACAGCAAAAACAGCATCATTTCCCACTATTACATTGTGTCCGAGTTTTTCTAAACCTTTAACAAGGGCGCAACAAGTATAGAGACGACGCGATTCTGTTGCGAAGTAAGTTGAATCACTCTCAAAAAATTATTACAAAGTGCGATGGAATTATCACAAATTGAGACAGCTTTTTATTACAGAGTGCGACACGGTTTACAAATTGCGACGGGTATTACAAAGTGCGATGATTATTACAAACTTCGACAGTACATATTAACACATAGTCAACGTTGAGCTATGAACTATCTGCTACCTGCATGTGTCAGTACCTCAAACTCCTTCTGATCTGGAGGTCCGGGTTTCAAGCCTCGCCCGTCGCGTTGTTTCCTTAGACAAGGAACTTTAATCCACTTCGTCTCTCTTTTCCCAGGTGTATAAATGGTTTTCGGCGACATACTTCTGGGGGTAACCCTGCGGCGGTCTAGCATCCCGTCCAGGGGGGAGTAGCAATACTCCTAGCCTGCTTCATGTGAAAGAAACCGTTTGGGCCTTTGGCTCGAGTGCGCCTTTACCCGGTACACTTACCTCAGTCGTATGGGGTGATATTTATCGTGGAGTTTCAACGTCTTCTACTGGAAGCTTCTATCAAAAACACAAAACCATCGTCCCCGCCCCTTTTAACATGCGAGCTTCACAATTGATCCCTCTCCTCTTGCAAATCTTATTGGATGTAACTCTGCTAACTCAATACATGCAAGTCTTTTGTCTGTAGACAAACAACATGGAGGTTCTATTTGGTGTCTTGATACCAAAGCCTGAATTTAAGCGACTGAATCAATCGCAAATGTTAAAGATGTATTCGTGTACAAGAATTAAAACTACCGCGTAAAGAGTAGAAAGGGATGAGATTTAGGTTAAAACTCTTTCAAAAAACCATATACTGTTTGAAACTATTCTTCCTGCTTTAAAGCTTGTTTATAATTACATCAAGATTTACGAGGAATAAATTGGGTGAGGAGTTTCTGATAGCATTTTCGAATCAAGTATAACGTTTACCGTACACGCGTTTCAATATAAACCTGGAAAAGTGATCTTTTCTGCAAATGTTTTTTTTTCACTTAGTTGTGGCGTTTAAAGATTATATAGCTTTATTACTTTGCTAAAACGCTGCTTAATCTAGTTACAACTTCGTAAGAACTTTTGGATGGCGTGTTAAATGTGACGGCCGGGAAAGTGGGTTGGTGGTGGCTAACAGAAAGAGAATAAGATAATATATATTCAGTTTGAATATCGTGAGCTTAAGACATGCACTGTTCAAAGTCCAAACAAATACCTGGTAAGTACTCTAAGTGCAAGCTCTTGGGGGGGTGGGAGGGGGGGGGGGGGAGGAAGCAAGGGTGGAAGTGAGAATGAAAAAGGTGACACAAGTCGTTATCTCTTACTTGCGGATTACCCGGTAACGGAGAGGGAAAAAAAGGAGCAAAGAAAGGATTATAACAGGCGTATGTGGTGGTATGAGGCGTAGGCTTATAGGTGTATTCTTGCCTAGTCCCTAGGACTCATTATTCCGCGCGGACATTGCCTTTCGGGTCACGTGGTCCGAGCGAAGAAGTGAGACGTTTCCCGCCCATTCGCCTCTGAGACGTCACCGAAGTGAATTGACCGAGAAGGCCTGGGAAAAGCCGTACAGGAACCAGGCAAGGCAGATTCTTTCGTTTGCACGTATTGGGGACACCAAACGGTTGGCGGGCTTATACCTAGAGATGGGGCGCGTTATAACCTAAAATTCTACGATTATATTTTTATTCACAGTTTGGGGAAAACATGTTAGCCTCCCGCGGGAGCTCCAAATTTTCTTGGGTCAGACTTTGCATAAATGCCTTCTCCAGGTTTTCGGTACACAGCTTGTACCACAGCAAAAGCAGTTTCTTTGGCCACCGTTACATTGTGTCCGAGCGCTCTTAAGCCATCTTGTATGTCCTCAGGAAGACGATAGTCTTTGTTGTTTTCAACTTCTACATCCATTTTTGGTACAAGTTCTTCGTGAATTCGAGGATCGTCCACTGCCTGTGATATGTCCTTTCCAAACCACAGCATGTTCATCAACACCTATACATGATAAGTAAACTGTGCCTGAGGAACTGAGCAATTTACCTCTTAACATAAATAGTAAAGAGGTAGGATTTGAACGTAATAATCCATAAAACTTTGCCTTGAAAGAGTTTAGGGCCTACGAATTAACAAGATTTGTTAGAACGAGAGATGATTTCATGGTTTCTCTTAGAGGGGTGAGGTTTTTTACGTCTAATAGTCGTAGATCTGTGACATTGGGGGCGGGGCCGGGAGAGGAAGGGAAAGATACCCGAAAAAACGCCATATATTCCTGCATTATACTCCCCCAGCCCACACTTCGTTCTTTCGCCTTATACCCATGCAACTAAACATCGCAAGTTTAGTTGGGATGAGTCAAATGGGGCGAGGATGGAATGGCTCTTTTACCCTAATCCGCCACTGCCCCCCGCCCCCCCCCCCCCCCCAACCTGCGTCGCAGACAGTCTTAACCCCTGATAAAGACGATTATATCGAATTCTCTTTCTACTGTAGTCTCGCTTGACAAGTTTGAGTACAATGCAGGCTTGACTACTATTAAAACCCGCCCAATTTTTCCCTGTTTTCAACTAAATCAAGGAATGCAGGGAAAAAGGGCACTGAGAATTTCCCCATGTATCGCCCCATATAAGGCAATCTGGATTTCAAAATCCGCAAAATTTTTGCTCGTGGAATCTGCAATCCTGGGCATTGGGATCTGTAATTCAGCTCAGGGAATACAGGCAAATTCCAGCGGACAGGGAATCAGCAATACAGTACCTGCTATCCAATCCGGAATGCACAGCGTGGAGTCCATAATCCAAGACTGTTTTGAATTATCTTACATAGGGCGACATGTTTATGTTTCTTCAAAAACTTCTACTTATTCTTTTTTTTTTCTCATACCAGTGATACAGCCGTGGTGATCCTTTTGCCGCCAGACGCACCAATAACAAGCTGTACGTCACCCTTATTGTCTGTTAAAATTGCGGCGGACATGGACGCGAATGGCCGCTTGCCTGGATCGGGAAAATTAACCACAGATGGGTAAACACCATTAATCTCTGTGTCGTTGGGATTATCAAAATCTGCCATCTGATTATTGTATATAATCCCCGTGAGGTTGGATCGAAACTTGCATCTGAATCTGTTGAGATACACGTCATGTTCGTGAACACTTTTCTCATGACTGTACTCTCCTAATGTACCGGTACCTATAGTAATAAGGAGAAGTGTGACGTCACGTTACCATAGTAACAAAATTTCTGGATCACAACGATAGGGAGCTTAAGCAACGACGTCAGGACGGCAAAGAGAACTGGAAAAAGCAATAGGTTTATATCAGCAAAACAACAACTCGGCACGTGCATCACACCTTTTTGTACGTTTCTTAGCCGTCGTTGCACGGCTGCGACATGAGACTTGCTACTTTTACGCACCCACTTTACGAAGTATGTGAGAGCAACGCGAAAATTTTCTTTTTCTTTTTCTAAACTTAGATACGGTCCGTTGGGATTTAACCCCAGAAAATTTCGCCAACATTTGACAAATTGAATAAAACTGAATAAGATCGTCGAAGTTTGAAACAGTGCGAATTCAGTGATATTTTCGGTTTGTTGTCATTCAGAAATTTTGCTACCATGGCAACGTGAGGTAACAACTTTCCCTCTCTATTGTCAATATACAGTCAAAGTTCCCTTAGACGGACACCTCTGCGTCCAGCTCCATGAGTCCACCTACGACCATCTTATAAACGTTAATGAGTGAAGCAAGGCAAGGAACGACTATGGGGGTCCGTTTCAGCGAGGTTTCCGTCTCATAGAGAGTCAATTAAAAGGAGTAATCAAAGGCAGGGACCAACTCCATGGGTCCACAAAGCGAGGTGTCCGTCTCATAGATAGTCAATTAAAAGTAGTAGGCGCCAATTTTATTGAGGTGTCCATTTTATGGAGGATCCCTTTAAGGGAGGGTTGACTTTTCTTTCTTTGTTTTTAAGGCATTATACAGCCAACTCTCTTAACGGACTCCTTCAGGAGACGGTAACCTCACTAAAATAAGAAATGGTTCCGGATTTCCGTTATTATTAATAGAATCTCTGCAAGGCGGACATCTCTCTACGATGGACATATCAGGTTCAGTCTGTAGTTCTGGTACCATAGGTGTCTGTCACAGAGAGAGCGGAATGACAGTCTATACACCTACATCAAGGGCAAGGAATATGCACTTCTCTTTTGAAAATCGAATTTACGCATAGTGATATAACTCAAAAATGTGGAAGTATTACGAACAAGATAGCTATTCCCTTAAGAGAATGTAAAAATGCATTTTCTGTTTGCTGATAGATAGCTTGTTAACAAGCTCTTGATGGGGAAGGGGGTAGGAAAAAACGAGAGCTTGCATCGACCTCTCAAAAAAGAAGTCGATACAAAATGCTGATTGGAAGAAATTAAACTTTGTAATGACTTCCTAAATTATCACGCCTGTCGCGAAGAAGGTATTCCGCCGTGGAGCTCCCAAGAAGTTATTGCAATATCTGCAGTTTCCTTTTAAGTTAGCAAATGTGATGCTGCCGACGTTTTACCTCAAGGCAGCCATGTGATGGCTGTTATATCTATAGGACATGAAAAAACTTTTATACCTCACTATTCTCAAAGTTAACTTGATTAAATATGGTGTTCAGGATAAACTTTGACTTCAGGCCCCTTTGTATTTTACTGAACTAACCTGTGATTTACAGTTGATGTCACAGAAACTGCATCACCGTTTTTGGCCAAAACAGCCAGGTGTGTGGTGCCATAATCAGCATCAGAATAGAGGCGGGCGTAATAAGACACGTTGTCTTGTGTTTGGTCATCTTGTATCAGTTTACGTAGCTTGTCGCCCAGCTGTTGTTCTATCATATTTTGTGCAATCTGAGATAAAAGTACGGAGAATATTTCGGACAGAAATTCCCTATGCTAATCCCTAAAAACTTCGTACGTGCAATGCTTCCCCTTCCCTTCAGTGGCTGGAAGACAGAACGCCTGTTAGCAAGTCTAAAGGTGGAATTCCACTGTCACGTAATGTTAACATGCGTACGCACGTAAATTTGTGCGTAAATAAAGTATGGGCCATGTATGAACGGAGGCCGCGCGTTCCTGGCTGGTGAAACCGAGATCTCGGCAAGCGTACCAATCCGCCTGCCCAAATAAACACAACAAAACCTTTAAGAGGGAACAAGGAGGAGCAAGGGTGGAAATTATTATCTTTCACTTACCTCGTTTATTTTCTTATCCATATTAAAAGCAGGATCACCAAGTCGACTTCGCCAAGCATAACCAAACTTGAAAGCTTCAATGATTCGATGATATGTCAACACCGAGGCATCCGTGCCATCACGAGCCGACGAAGTCATATTGTAACCTATAAAATAAAGCTTTTCTACTTTAAATAAGTGTAAAACTAGAGGTTTATAGTATAATTGTAAGTATATTGGTGAGAGCAGATGCTGGGCTGCAAAACATCGTCTGAGAAACGATGAACGGACTTAGTTTACATATTGTGCTAGTTATTGACTTTTTATTGGGTCAATTAATAGTTGTAGGATAAAGGACTACAAGGGAGTCCTAAAATCACAAGTTCTTAGTGATTTGGGTCTATATTAGCCAGTTTATAGTCATACGAAAATAATTTAAAACTGTTTGCGCGCCACAATATGCGAAACTTAACGTAACGCTATTAGAATGATGCAATGGGTGCACCGGTGTGTTAGGACTGTAAATTTAGTTATAACGATACCGCAGGCCATTTCCGCTAAAAATCATCCTGATACAAAAATCAAGACTGTAACGCCTATATAGCGACAGGGCCTTCAAAGAACCACGCGAGACACAAAGATTAATGGAGGCTCGCAGCAATAATTCTTTCTTGTAGCGTTGTTTAAATTCAAGGTTGCTGCAGCTTAGGCTGCAAATATAGCCGCCCCTGACATCACTCCCCACCGCTAGTATCGGGACCACTGGGGACCGGCGTTTCACGAGGCAGCTGCATACACACGCTGTCTGCAACTCGTTTAAACTTGCGTTGCTGATAAATTAATGTTTATGAATGAATGCTCAATGGAAGTTCCGTTGCAGGTTGCCTTGCTGCGCTGTACAACTACAAAGTAAGGAAATCTCTAGTTAGTGGACATCCTGTAGGTTTATGAATGCCGTTGTTGTTGATGATCAATGATGATGATGACAAGGATGATGATGATAATGATGATGATGATGGTGGTGGTGGTGGTGGTGGTGGTGGTAGTGTTGGTAGTGGTGGTAGTGGTGGCCTGCAAGCAAGCTCTCTAAGAGTTAACACGCTGGCTGTGATGATGATGATAATGAGAACAGAGCACCTTCCTACCTTTCAGTATATTTAAGATGAGACCTAGTACAGCGCCACTTGTAGGGGGAGGAGTGAGGTGCATTTTCATCCCCGCCAGTTCACTTTCTAGGGGCTCCCTGATCTCTGTCTGGTAGTTCCTCAGATCTTCTTCAGTGACTTGACCCTTTTTTGGCTCATCTGGAATAAGTTCTGTTATATCTTGTGAGATACTCTTGGCTAGCGGCCCATTATAGAAAGACTCGGGGTTGTCTCGAATTTTTTCCTGCGTCATCGCGTACTGTTCGTTTTTGATTATTGTCCCCTCTTTAAGAGGCTTATCATTTTTGTCCAGGAGAAGTTCCCTGAAATTTTACAAGAAATAGCATTAGAGAAGAAAATCATAGCAATGCTAAATAAGGCACTGTATCTGCAGTTATTCTGGAGGTCTCATACCCATATTCTGTTTAACGGCAACAGTTAAAGCACTCTCCTGAAGCAGTATCATGAGCGTGCTCACTGCCTGAGACTTGCTATGCCCCTTGTGTGTGTATGTCTTTTTTACGTCCTACAGAGTCAAAACAAAGAAGTTTTTTTTGCAACTGGGAGCCTACCACGGTTTGTCTACGGCTCATTTCAAACTGATCCTAGCAAAGAATACTTTGAAAACAGATATCCGACGCGCACGCCTCTGAAATCTCAGGCGCAGTTTGCCAAAAAGAAAACACGAAAAATTGTGATGAATAATAGCAGGAGCCGATTACTTAATCGGTTCCTGAAAATAGTTATGGTTCACCTTAACCCGTTATCCTCTTTTATTTTCTCTACCATATCTTCACTTAAGGCATCGGCAACGGCGGTGCTTATTGGAAACCCTTTACTGGCTAAATCGATGGCAGGTTGGACCAGATCCTTCCACGGTAATCTTCCGTATTCCCTCCACGCCCTGTATTGGCCGTGAACCTCCCCGGGAATAGCGATAGCAAAACGGTCTAGAAAAAAAAAAAACGTTATAGCTCCAGCACGAAACTGTGAGCAAGTACCCAGGCGAACGGCGGGCAAAGCGTGTCTCGAGGGGTGTCAAGTTCTCTCTATACCGCAAGCAGTGGTCCTTTTTTCCTCAGAGCGCGGCGAGCGAAAAAGAAAATTATCCAAATTAATTTTGCAAAAAGGAGGAGAGATTTGAGCGGGGGCGTTGTCTCGATCTATGGGACGCAAAACGAAAATAAAACTCTGTGCGCAGTTGCATTTCCTACTAACCCCTTTTGCGAGCGAAACGGTTGGGTGAGATCCCCACGATAACTCAGATTCGCACTCCGTATTTGCTTTTGGAGTAACGAGTCACGGAGCGAGAAGATAACGGAAGAGACTGGGGGAAAAAATAACGTCTGCCAAATTTTGTTCCAATATAGCAGCCCGATAAGAAAGTTTTGTTTTCATACATTGCTAATGAAGTGCCTTTAATAAAGCAAATTAACCCGAAAAAAATTTCAGAGGTTCAACGTAATTCGAACTCATGGCCCCTGTGTTAGCACTTCAGTGCTCTACCAACTGAGCTATGAAGACCCATATATTGAAAGCAGGTCAATAGACCTCTTTAGCTGGTTTGTTTTGTTATGTTTTGAAAGAAACTTGATAGAAATTTGAGTGAAAACAGTTCCCCGATATAACTGCATTGAGAAATCAAATCATACAATCTAAAGAGGTCTATTTGTGGAGATTGGGTAGGAGAATATGGGTAGGAAGCGGCTGTACACAGGCAACGCAGTCGTAAATATCAATTTAAGCAATTGCAAATTAATTCCGGGTTAAATTCGCCTTCAGTTATACTTGAATTTATGAATCATTAAAATCATCCTCATGTCCAACATATTCTATTAACAATGATAGTAAGCACGTCGCGCTTATGCCGTAATTTAAATCCCTATTATGTGTGGAAGTGAGAGAGCAAACACAATCAAAATTTTAATTTAGTAAAAGAATTCTCCAAGTTACGTTTCAGGCGAACACGACAAGTCGCCGTAGGCAACAGAACAACACGATATTTATAGAGCAAAAAAATTTTTCCAATTCAAAACAAATTTTGAAACCATTGAAATAGATTATTCAACTCACTTGCAAATCCAAAATAGTCGAAGATAGCGCCGATTCCGTAAAAAAAATGTACTGCTCGGCTCCTCGCTTGTCTCGATCCACGGTTTTTCCACACGAAATTTGTAGTCTGATCACAGTCGCCTGTATGACCGAGATGATTGATTGCCTAGTAACGGGCGGCTATCTGGGTTTTACCAAATGCATCAAACGGGAGGAAAATTCCTCCTGTAAATTTGGCGCGCTGCAGGGGATAAAAGTCCTTCGCGCTGGGGCCAACTACCGAAACCCGAAATGAGAAGCGAAGGACTTTGAGAAAGTCTACCCACGCGCCTAGGTCTAACACACCCCCGACCTCCGAAAACACATGTGAATAGCTAAAGGGTACGAGTGTGCCGATATCCCCTCTCGCTCGAAGGGGAGAGCTTTCTCGCAGGCTGCTCCAACACGGTTAAAGATAAAAGGCCCCTTCTCTGGCGTTCTCTATTTTTATTACAGCCGAACCTGCGCTAATAAAAGGATACCTCCCTTAGCTGGACATCTCCTCTCCCAGCTTACCAACTAGTATTCGAGGGGGGTAATAGCCCGGGTGGTCCTCCTGGGAATTCTTGGTAGGGGTGTGCCGCCCGGTTCTCCAAATCCTGACCCTATTTCAGACCTAAAAATGGAATTTTCCACACCCGTTTTCAAACCAGACCTGTAAAATCCATACCCGTTTTCAGACCTGGCCTTTAGGCAGAAATTATGTTATCATTGCTAAGATTATAGCGCAAACAAAAAACTCTTCAAATCCATTGCGAATTCGCATATTTCTCTTTGTTTCTTACTAATTTGGAATATAAACGATAAATACGTTCATAGACTCCCGTAGTTCCCTTAAAAACCATACCCGATTCCAGACCAAAATAGGCAAAGTCTATACCCGTTTTCAGACCAAAACAGCGCAAAAACCCTACCCGATGGGGCGGCACATAACAATATAGCTTATATAAGGGAGTACCCCCCTGGAGAGGCTAGTTAAGATCTAAAATCAAAATAACACGGTTATTAATTACTGTAATTGAGGGAAATGGAACAAACAACTCTCCTCGGAGTCCCTCATTATCTTCTAAATATAGCCAAATATTATAGATCTCAAAACGTCCTGGTAATAGAAAACAAAAAAGAATATAATAAGAGCACCAACCGCGTTTAGACATGTCTTCCCCAGTAAACATATCAGACGTTGTCGCTGCCGGAGCAGTCTCTCTAAAGTCGATAACCTTAGCGTTCTTGAGTTTTCGACTGTAAACCAGCATCACTCCACCGCCACCAACTCCAGAAGAGTGCATGTTTATAACTCCAAGACAAAACATAGCGGCGATGGTTGCGTCTACGGCCGAACCGTTTCTTTGTAAAAAAAAAAAAAAAAAGGGGACAGTAGATATATCTAGCAACCTTTGGGGCATTACAGGTGTGGTATGGAATCCCTAATGAAAGGGTTCCCAAGTCTCCACTAAAATAGTGGGTAAGGTGGGGAGGGAGGGTGTGTGTATACAAGGGTGTTGTGTGTATACAAACAGAACAGAAAAGTTAGATGTTAAGATTAGCACTGATAATGAGGGACGGGCAAACTGCAGAGCAGCTATGTCTACCTCAAAGAAGTGCAAAAATTTATTAGGTAGAAAGTAATAATTACTGAAATTCTAATAAGGATAGGATTAAATAAAATATATTAGTTGAAAAATAAAAAGAATAAGTATTGAGGGACTGGCAAACTGTCAAACAGCTATGTCAACCTCAAAATAGAGTTAGGATAAGTATAAGAGGATGAGGGGTTAGAAGGTAAAATAATAACAGGGATGATAGGAAGGTGAAAGGGGAAAAGAGGGACCGGCAAACTGCAAAGCAGTCATGTCAACCTCTTCGAAAGTTAAAAATAAAGAAGAGAGAGGAGGAAAAAAAAAATTAAAATAAAATAAAATAAAATAAAATAAAATGAAGAGAAAAGAATCTTTATTACAAAACCTCAATTAAAATCCTATTTACAATCAACCTGCTGTTACAAAAAATCTAATTAATTCATCAAAAACACTATCTACAATTCCATCCGTTACAAAAGAAACCCCTCGTCCTTCATTAGAGAACAAAAACAATCCTATATATTATAAGTGAAGATAGAAAAAACTATTCATTTACAAATTCTAAAAAATAGAAGTAACTTAACCTTACATAAAAGAAGAGGAAATAGATATAATTAATAATAAAAGTTCAAAATTCTATAAAATTAAGAATTCCATTATGCAGAGATATTAAGATCCTGCAATCGAATTATACTAATGACGGCTAAACCAGTGTCCATAAAAAGCCCTAAGTATAAAATAAAATGAATAATAATAATAAAAATAAAAACAAAAATTTACAATAATAAAATGAAATAAAATAAATGATAGAAAGAGTGAAATAAAATAAAATAAATGAATCATAAAGGAGAGACTCTAGGGTAAACAAAGGAAAAAAAATCAAAGGAATTACTTCAATAACTTTAATGTGTAATTTTCTCTTCAAAAATAATTATAAGTAACAAACATGTTTGTGAAAAAATGAAAACGTAAAAATGCTTCTTTGGTGAAAACAAATTACAATAAGCCAGATGGTTTGTTAATTGATATAGTAAAACCACTATATGAGCTTCACATAATTGTTAATGTATAGTCGTTCTTAAAAATTTACCGAATCATTGAAATAGTTAAGATGAGATTGAAATATATTCGTTCTTAAAAAAACTCAAGGAATTATTGACTCTGAAAATTTTTCTTTTCAATAAGAGTTGAAATTGACTCAGTAGTTTCTCCAGTAACTATAGCGACATCTGCAGAGTTACAAAAATTCTGAAATAATTTTTAAAAAATGGATAATACTTTAAATTATCGGATAAAATACAAGATAAGAATTAATTAAAGGAAAATGTCACATGTAAGCTCCCATAAAAAAAGGGGGGGAAGGGGGGTTAAAGAAATGTACAGGATAAGAACTTTCATGATGAAACTGTTATAAGTAGTATAACTTGAATTATAACAAAAATGTAATTGAAAGAGAATTTAAATGGTTAGTTGTTAGTCGCTCATTTGTGTACGCTGACATTAATAAGAATTTATTATAAGGAATACAACTTGTAATTTTTTAAAAGATATTTTTTCGAAAGAGAATTTAAAAAGGTTAGTCGTTAATTGTTAGTCGATCTTGTTTGTCCATTAAGGTAAAGCCATTCTTCAGAGTGCAGATCAAGTAAAACCAGATGTGTGATTTGTTGTCCATGTTGTTGAGAAGAAAGTCTAGCTGGCGGGCACGTTTTTCTGCCTTTTTGTCAGTGGTCCAGTGTTGTGACGTCAGAATCCAGTGTGAAGTGAGGTGGGGTGAACAGCCATTGCCAATTAAAAATAAAAACAGTTTGAAAGCGTCCTTGTCGCTGATCGGTTTTTTCCAGAAAATTAACTTAAAATCTTGTGGCCAAACAGAAAGTGGATAAAAAGCGTCGCCGTTGAAAGAATTAAAAAGTTGAAGTCGTTGCTGAACAATTGTTGCACGGGAGAGGTTGCGGAGGTGATGGTGGTAAAAGTGGAGTGTAGAGTGGTTGTTATCCATAGTTGAAAGTAGTCTGTTAAGATAACATTAGAGGAGGGGGTATTTTGTAATTAACTATTAATTAGCGCCATAAGTTATGACAAAATTTGTCTTATTGTCATTACAGGAAAAAGGAAGTTACCGTAAAATTCTGGTTACAACTTCTTAACGGCTTTTGGGTGGGGTGGTAAATGAGTAGCCTGACTAGCAGGCGTCAAAAGGGGTAGGGAGGGATTGGGAGGAAGAAAAAAAGGGAGGGGGATTGGGGAGAGCGGGCCAGTAAATGAGAAGGCGAAAGGGGGGTGGTGGTGGCTAATGGGTGGATTTAGAAATAGAACAGGAAAATATTCAATTTTAGATGTCGTGAGCAAAAAACAAACACACCCAAATAAATGCCCGGTACGTACCCTATACGAGCAAACTCTTGGAGGAGTGAGGAAACGGGGGTGGAAAAGAGAAGAAAAGGTTGAAGAGGTCGTTGTCTGTTACTCGTAGGTTACCCGGTACCGTGAGGAAAAAAAAAAGAAGAAAAGGATGAATTGTAACCGGTGTGTGTGCTGGTAGAAGCGGTGGGCTTATACTGCTTATAGGCGGGTTCTTTCGTTTGCATGTATTGGGAACCGTAAACAGTAGGCGGGCTTATATCTGGAGCCGGGGGAAGGGGAGCGTTATAACCTGAAATTTTACGGTCTTTTTTATCATAGCTTAGGGCAAACATGTTAGACTCCCGACGGAGCTCCAAATTTTCTTTTGTCAGACTTTGCGTAAATGCCTTCATCATATTTTGCGCGATATACAGCTTGTACCACAGCGAAAGCAGTTCCTTCAGTAACATTGTGTCCAAGCGCTCTTAAGCCATCTTGTATGTCCTCAGGAAGACGATAGTCTTTTTTGTTTTCAACTTCTACATCCATTTTTGGTACAAGTTCTTCGTGAATTCGAGGATCGTCCACTGCCTGTGATAGGTCCCTTCCAAACCAAAGCTTGTTCATCAATACCTATGCATGATAAGCAAACGGTGCGTGAGGAACTGAGCAATTTACCTCTTAACATAAATAGTGACGCAGTAGGATTTGGAAGTAATCATCCGTCAAACTACAGATGTAAAGCTCAAGAATTAACTAAAATTATTGGAACGAGAGATGGTTGGTTGGTTTTTTCATGGAGAGCTGAGGTGTTTTTTAATAGATCTACGATATCGGGGGGAGGGGGGGGGGGGAAAGGGGAAGGTAGGCGTGAAAACGCCATACCTCAGTATTAATAGTAAATTAACGCTCCATGAAATTAAGGTATTGGAAATTAACGCGACTTAAATTAACGCGAATTTAGTATAGAACTACTTTCAGATAAAGAGAATTTATGCAAAAGAGGAAATGATGGAAATTCACAAAGAAACATGATTTAATTGGTGAGCCAACAGAAACCGAAGTTAAACGTATAATCTGAAAAGAAAACTTTCGTCTTGGTACTTTCCCTAAGAGTATGAAGGGATTCATGTGAAAAATCTTTGCCACTTCTAGGATACTTCACAGTTTCACACTAGTGGACCTCCACCCTGATAAAATACTCCTCTTTCTTGGTGTTAATTTCCTATACACTCAAACCTCGTTATTTCGGATACGTACAGTCGAATATGCGGATATTCGACTGTAATAAGGTATTTTCTTGCCTAAACCCCAACCCCTCCCTCCTTCGTCCTTTCGTCTTATTCCCACCCTATAAATCGCTCTTTATGTTTTCCTCAGGGTTCCTTTGCTTTCAGAATGAAAGATGCCTACTAAAATCACTGATACAGTCGAATCCCGCTTAACGGACACCTGCTTAATACGAACACCTCCTAACTATGCGCGAGTAGTTGGGAAGAGTCAAATGCCCAACCCGCCCCGTAGCCTGCGTCGTAGACAGTTTTAATCCCTGATATGGAGGACTATATGGAGTTCTCTAACTACTATGGATCTCGAGTAACAAATATGGCTTCAACGTAAAATACCGCCTCCTTACCTCGGCACTATTTTAACCCGTCCCAATTAACTTTTCCCTGATTTCAAAATCAAAGACTGTGAGAAAACAAGTTCCGAGCGTCCGCTCGCCAGGAAAATACGCTTGCACTGCAAAATCTCCCGCACGTTTCACCCCAATTGAGGTAATTAAGATTTTTTTGCTTGAAGAGTCCGGAATCCCGCCAACGTTTGGATTCCGGAATCCCCAGCGGGAATCCAGTGTCCAAGTGTCCTATGGGGGGACATGTTTATTTCTCTTTAGATATTTCTAGTGATTGGTTTTGTCATACCAGTGAGACAGCCGTGGTAATCCTTTTGCCGCCAGACGCACCAATAATAAGCTGTACGTCACCTGTATCGTTCGTCAAAATGGCTGGAGACATGGACGAGAATGGCCGCTTGCCTGGCTGGGGAAAATTAACCTCAGATGGATAAACACCATCAATCGCTGTGTCGTTGTTGGGAATATCAAAATCTGCCATTATTGTATATAATCCCCGTGCGGTTTGATCGAAACTTGCATCCAAATCTGTCAAGATACACGTCATGTTCGTGAACACTTTTCTCATAACGGTACTCTCCTGGTGTACCATACTACATAGAAATTGTCATTATATAGTCAACTCTCTCTTAGAGTCTCACCTTTGGGACCCGCTCTACGAAGGAATCTGCCCTTTTTGAGAGATGTCTATCTTGTAGAGAGTCCACTAAAAGGAGTAAGAAAAGGCAAGGACCAACTCTAAGTGCCGCCTTATGCAGTGCAGTGCCGTTTTCCTCTGTGATAGAAATTGCTGTGTTGAGAATAAACGATTGACAAGCCTAGCTATTAAAGGCGCTTAATTTCTGAAGCCCGTCGACGCCAGTTGACTCTAGTATAAGACGGACACCTCGGACTGTGTCATGGCTGTATAGTTCATTTTGTTAATAATGCTAATTACGCTTCCTTAAGCGCTATGGAACTTAGCGTTCACGAATAAATTGGCTTGTAAACGGCAAAATCACAGCTTCTTGTTCAACAAAAATACTTACCAAGGCAGACACCTCACTAAAAACGGACGCCTAGAGTTGGTTCCTGTTTTACTTTACTCTCTTTAGTTGACGCTCTTTTGGATGAACACCTCTCTAAGACAGACATATCCTCAGTTTATAGAGCCGGTCCCAAAGGTGTCCTTCTTAGGGCGCTTTCAATTCCAAATGTTAAAACTGGCCGGCCGGGCCATTGACGGACCGGTCATTTTGAAAATGAAACAGGCTTTTTCCAAGAGTTTTTGATGAAAAACGATTTTCTGCTTCGTGGATGCTATTTAAGATTTGACTGATCTGGCTTGATAGCTTTCATTAAAAGTGAATTTCTCATTACGACGGAAATGGTCTGGCAGGTCAGTTCTGACAAATGAAAAGCGCCCTTTGAGAGACTAGACTGTATGTGTTGAGTTTGCTGTTTGGTCCTTGTGTTAAGGTACACGAGGACAGAAACCGCACACGAACTTCTACATTAATTAATATTGATATTAATATTAATATGGAATATATCATATCGCATGGGTTAAGTACAACGTACTTCATTGGGTCTCAACGTACATCTCTTTAAAGATGCAAAAGGGAATCACACTGTGATTGCTCAGACCGAGTTTATTATATCGCCATAACATTTCATGCGCAGCTCATGCAAGTGACGTGTCGATCGATTATTAATGGACCACTAAGGCATGCAGCCCAGATCATCCGTGCGAGATTGCCTCATGCATTGTGCGGTCTACCTGTTCGCCTGTTATATCACTTCACTTATCACACATCTCATGCAGATAGCTCGCAAATGGACCCATAAGAGCAGCTAGTGGCGCCATCGTATGCTGACGTTCAAGCTTACTGTTCATGTATAATGTAAAAAGGACACCTGTCGTCCTCTCATCCGCGACATTAAATTACATTGCATTGCATTGCAACGCGTTGCGTCTCGTTGCAGTGCAATGTATTACACTTGATTACATTGCACTGCACTGCATAACATGACATGGCATAAAACTAATTGTTATATTCCTAGACTTTCACTAAACTAAACAGGGACAGCCGTTGGCTGATTCTTGGTCACACGGACTTGACTAAAATCAACTGTATCCCGATCGTGATACATTAAGCAATGTACCCCGCTTGGGATACAGTACAGCACGTGATTAAGGCATGGTGGAAAGTGGCGTGACAGAAGGCGGGAAAAACACTGCCAGTTTTCTTTTCGTGAAAACACAACAACACAAACATGAAGCCTCAAGCTAAAAAGCAACGATTTTCAAAGTTATTCCAGAAGAGAAATAGCAGCTAGTGGAGGAAAAAGATGCAGATAATATAAGGAAAGTACTTTGTAAATCATTCATTCAGTGGTTTTGAGAATTAAATTTGGGTTCTTATAAGTAGCAAGTCGACTCTTTTGAAGTACGTTGAATTGAAAGTTTAGAAATACTAAAAAAACACTTAACGTCAGGTTCCTCGGGAAAGCAGTTAGTTTTGTTTTCCTCGAGTCCTGATGTTCCCTTGACATCGTCTCGGGAAACATCAGGACTCTCCGGAAAACAAAACTGGCTGTTTCCCTCGGGATCTGACATTAAGTGTAAAATACAGCATGACATGACGTAAAACTAAATTGTATAGAGAGGAGAAGTGCGACGTCACAAAAATTCAAATTTCTGAAATTATGGGATTGGTTAGCATGTTCAAAAAGAACAAGTCAGACGAAAAAAGCCCCCTTGCCAAAAATCGGGCTGTTAGTGTCCGTCTAAAATTGGCTTGGATCGCAGGATCGTAACGTTTACGATCCAGGCCTATTTTAGAAGGATTTATGTGGAGTCATCAGTAATTTGACTTTTTGAATCGAAAAAGTCGAAAGTCAAAATACTGATTGGCGAAAATGATTTTTTTTAATGAGATTTTATAGAGCACCCAAGAAATTATTGCAATATCTACAGTTTCCTCTCAAATCTGCCAACTGCCGATGTTTTACCTTAAGGCAGCGATGGTTGTCACCTTCTTTACCTACAGGATATGCAAAAAGTTTCGGACTAATTTACTATTCTCGACGTCAACTCGAATAAATGCGGTGTTCAGGATGAACGTTGACTTGGAGCCCTGGTCTTTCACTAAACTAACCTGTAATTGATAGTGGATGTCACAGAAACTGCGTCACCGTTTTCGGCCAAAACAGCCAGATGTGTGGTGCCATAATCAGCATCAGAGTAGAAGCTCGCGTAATAAGACACGTTGTGGTATGTTCTGTTGTCTTTAATTTTTTGATGCAAGTCGTCTCCCAACTGTTGTTCTATCATCTTTTGCGCAATCTGAAAAGAACGTAATGGAGACAACAGTTCAGACTCTTAGAACAGATATCCCTTATCCCTAAAAGTTTCAAAAATGTTATCCCTTAACAGGCGGAGGTGCTGGGGGGAACTTGCCCTCCTCCCCGCACTTTTTTGCGCGAAATTTAGAAAAATGTTTGCCAAAAATTTTTAGTTGCATTCATGGTAGAGAGTAAAGAAGATATAACTGTAGCTCAAAGGATGCAAGAACTATTGCGATTGTTACGGCAGAGGCGCATTAAACAGGCCTGATTCAGTGAATCCGTTTCCAGAAGCGAATTTTTCCTCTTGTAATCCAGCGGCGAGGCCCTTTGCGCGATAGCTAACTAAGACAGAACCAAGACGATCAGTGCGTTCATTATACAAGCCTACGGAACTTGCTACATTATAAAGATTACGAAAATTCGAACAAAATTGCCAAAAAAAACTTGCGCCTAAAATCGCTGCTACATCAGCCGCTAAAACTTTTCTTTAAAACTAAAGCAGCAAAAGTCGCGCGAAATTGCTCTTCACAGAGCCAGCTATCTTTGGTCCGCCGAGCAGAGATATGAATTGACTTTGTTCGAAGGGCATTTGACTAACGGACCTCTCGCGGGAAATAGGTAGTCTTTTCGCTTCTTATTTAAAAAAAACAGAAGGAGTTTATCAATTTTTGAAAACAGTTATTGAGTTCATCTGGTAAAAGTTTGAGCCTTGGGAAAGTAAATCATTTTTTCCTTTTGTTCGTTCTTTATCAGCTTCAGTCCCTGTCGACACTAATGCTTTGTCGAAAGTATGCGTTTTCGTTGTCATCAAAAACCCATCGATCAATTCGCGTCCACACTACCGTTGTGATGCGTTTTCGAATAAAACGTTCGAAAACGATAGAATTCCATGCGCATGACACAAAGGGATCTAGAAACACACGCAACTGCGATATTTTGGTCATCGCTTTCATTTTGATGCGTTTTTCGACCGTTCTCGACCGTCCACACTAATATGATATGTACGCGGTTTAGTTTTGCTCCACTTTCAAGAGCATTTTTAAATCGATGAGTTTTCGCTGAAAATGCTCAGCGAATAAGTGTGAACGGGGCCTTAGTTCAATATGGACATAGTTACCATGCAGCCATTGTCTCGTGGGTTTTGCGAATATGGTAAAAATGTTTTTCAGAGCGTATTTCTCAGCAAGAGGGCCAGCCCGCCTGCTTTTATAAAGCGGATCAGCCCGGCTTACTGGGCTGGCTCACCTCACATAAACAGGCCCTAAGGTGTAACCAGAAGCAAGGGTGGAAAAAATTTTACTATATAAACACCAATGAAAAACCAAGTGAGCTTTCGCGCGAAAACGTGATATCTTCACATGTGAAAATAACATGATTGTTATCTTCACATGTGAAAATGTCACCGTTGCTATGGCTTCATAATAAACCGCACCTTTCAGACCAAAAAACTATTTAAGTAAAATGGTTTGGTATTT